>NW_024721888.1:0-8581 GCF_018991925.1 Homarus americanus | reverse complement strand
TATAACAAAGGCCCCTAATCGAGTATAACAAAGGCCCTGATCGAGTATAGCAAAGGCCCCTGATCAAGTATAACAAAGGCCCCTGATCGAGAATAACAAAGGCCCTTGATCGAGTATAACAAAGGCCCCGATCGAGTATAACAAAGGCCCTGATCGAATATAAAGTCCCTGGTTCGAGTATAACAAAGTCCCTGATCGAGTATAACAAAGTCCCTCATCGAGTATAACAAAGGCCCCTGATCGAGTATAACAAAGTCCCTGATCGAGTATATAACAAAGTCCCCGATCGAGTACAACAAAGTCCCCTGATCAAGTATAACAAAGCCCCTCATCGAGTATAACAAAGTCCTGATCGAGAATAACAAACCTGATCGAGTATAACAAAGCCCTTGATCGAGTATAAAGCCCCGATCGAGTATAACAAAGCCCCTGATCGAATATAACAAAGCCCCTGATCGAGATAACAGCCCCTGATCGAGTATAACAAAGTCCCTGATCGAGTATAACAGCCCCCTGACCGAGTATAACAAAGTCCCTGATCGAGTATAACAAAGTCCTGATCGAGTATAACAAAGCCCTGATCGATATAACAAAGCCCCTGATCGAGTATAACAAAGCCCCTGATCGAGTATAAAAAAGTCCCTGATCGAGTATAAAAAGTCCCTTATCGAGTATAACAAAGCTCATCGAGAACAAAGTCCCCTGATCGAGTATAACAAAACCCCTGATCGATATAACAAAACCCCCATCGAGTATAACAAAGCCCTTGATCGAGTATAACAAAGCCCCTGATCGAATATAACAAAGCCCTGATCGAGATATAACAAAGCCCTGATCGAGTATAACAAACCCTGATCGAGTATAACAAAGGCCCTGACCGAGTATAACAAAGTCCCCTGATCGAGAATAACAAAGTCCCCGATCGAGTATAACAAAGCCCCCTGATCGAGTATAACAAAGCCCCTGATCGAGTATAAAAAGCCCCTGATCGAGATATAAAAAGTCCCCTGATCGAGTATAAAAAGTCCCTGATCGAGTATAACAAAGCCCCTCATCGAGTATAACAAAGTCCCTGATCGAGTATAACAAAAACCCCTGATCGAGTATAACAAAACCCCTCATCGAGTATAACAAAGCCCTTGATCGAGTATAACAAAGCCCTGATCGAGTATAACAAAGCCCCTGATCGAGTATAACAAAGCCCCTGATCGAGTATAAAAAGTCCCTGATCGAGTATAACAAAAGCCCCAGATCGAGTATAACAAAGTCCCTGATCGGGTATAACAAGGACCCTGATCGGGTATAACAGGACCCTGATCGGGTATAACAAAGACCCCTGATCGAGTATAACAAAGCCCTGATCGAGTATAACAGTCCCCTGATCGAGTATAACAAAGCCCCCTGATCGAGTATAACAAAGTCCCTGATCGAGTATAACAAAGGCCCCTGATCGAGTATAACAAAGGCCCTGATCGAGTATAACAAAGCGCCCTGATCGAGTATACAACAGGCCCCTGATCGAGTATAACAAAGCCCCTGATCGAGTATAACAAAGCCCCTGATCGAGTATAACAAAGTCCCCTGATCGAGTATAACAAAGTCCCCTAATCGAGAATAACAAAACCCCTGATCGAGCATAACAGCCCCTTGATCGAGTATAACAAAGCCCCTGATCGAGAATAACAAAGGCCCCTAATCGAGTATAACAAAGGCCCCTGATCGAGTATAAACAAAGTCCTGATCGAGTATAACAAAGTCCCTGATCGAGTATAACAAAGTCCCCTGATCGAGTATAACAAAGTCCCCTGATCGAGTATAACAAAGTCCCCAATCGAGTATAACAAAGCCCCTGATCGAGTATAACAAAGCCCCAGATCGAGTATAACAAATCCCCTGATCGAGTATAACAAAGTCCCCTGATCGAGTATAACAGGCCCCTGACCGAGTATAACAAAGTCCCCTGATCGAGTATAACAAAGTCCCCTGATCGAGTATAACAAAGTCCCCTGATCGAGTATAACAAAGTCCCTGATCGAGTATAACAAAGTCCCCGATCTAGTATAACAAAGTCCTCTGATCGAGTATAACAAAGTCCCCTGATCGAGTATAACAAAGTCCCTGATCGAGTATAACAAAGTCCCCTGATCGAGTATAACAAAGTCCCCTGATCGAGTATAACAAAGTCCCTGATCGAGTATAACAAAGTCCTCTGATCGAGTATAACAAAGGCCCTCATCGAGTATAACAAAGGCCCTGATCGAGTATAACAAAGGACCCTGATCGAGTATAACAAAGGCCCTGATCGAGTATAACAAAGTCCCCTGATCGAGTATAACAAAGGCCCCTGATCGAGTATAACAAAGTCAACAATAAAAGACGTTAAACTAACGTTAAATGACGTTAAACTAACGTTAAATGGCGTTAAACTAACGTTAAATAACGTTAAACTAACGTTAAATGACGTTAAACTAGCGTTAAATGACGTTAAACTAGCGTTAAATGACGTTAAACTAAAGTTAAATGGCGTTAAATTAACGTTAAATGGCGTTAAACTAACGTTAAATGGCGTTAAACTAACGTTAAATGACGATAAACTAACGTTAAATAACGTTAAACTAACGTTAAATGGCGTTAAACTAACGTTAAATGGCGTTAAACTAGCAATAAAGACGTTAAACTAACGTTAAATGGCGTTAAACTAACGTTAAATGGCGTTAAACTAACTTTAAATGATGTTAAACTAACGTTAAATGACGTTAAGCTAACGTTAAATGGCGTTGCTAACGTTAAATTGCTTTAAATTAACGTTAAATTGCTTTAAATTAACGTTAAATGACGTTAAACTAACGTTAAATGGCGTTAAACTAACGTTAAATGACGTTAAACTAACCTTAAAGGCGTTAAACTAACGTTAAATGGCGTTAAACTAACTTTAAATGACGTTAAACTAACGTTAAATGACGTTAAGCTAACGTTAAATGGCGTTAAACTAGCGTTAATGACGTTAAACTAACGTTAAATGGCGTTAAACTAACGTTAAATTGCTTTAAATTAACGTTAAATTGCTTTAAATTAACGTTAAATGACGTTAAACTAACGTTAAATGGCGTTAAACTAACGTTAAATGACGTTAAACTAACGTTAAATGGCGTTAAACTAACGTTAAATGACGTTAAACTAACGTTAAATGGCGTTAAACTAACGTTAAATGACGTTAAACTAACGTTAAATGGCGTTAAACTAACGTTAAATGGCGTTAAACTAACGTTAAATGACGTTAAACTAACGTTAAATGGCGTTAAACTAACGTTAAATGGCGTTAAACTAACGTTAAATGACGTTAAACTAACGTTAAATGACGTTAAACTAACGTTAAATGGCGTTAAACTAACGTTAAATGGCGTTAAACTAACGTTAAATGACGATAAACTAACGTTAAATGACGTTAAACTAACGTTAAATGGCGTTAAACTAACGTTAAATGACGTTAAGCTAACGTTAAATGGCGTTAAACTAACGTTAAATGACGTTAAACTAACGTTAAAAGGCGTTAAACTAACGTTAAATGGCGTTAAACTAACTTAAATGACGTTAAACTAACGTTAAATGACGTTAAGCTAACGTTAAATGGCGTTAAGCTAACGTTAAATGGCGTTAAACTAACGTTAAATGGCGTTAAACTAACGTTAAATGGCGTTAAACTAACGTTAAATGGCGTTAAACTAACGTTAAATGACGTTAAACTAACGTTAAATGGCGTTAAACTAACGTTAAATGGCGTTAAACTAACATTAAATGACGTTAAACTAACATTAAATGACGTTAAACTAACATTAAATGACGTTAAACTAACGATAAATGACGTTAAACTAACGTTAAATGGCGTTAAATTCACGTTAAATGGCGTTTAATTAAGGTTAAATGGCGTTCAATTAAGGTTAAATGGCGTTAAACTAACGTTAAATGGCGTTAAACTAACGTTAAATGGCGTTAACCTAACGTTAAATGGCGTTAACCTAACGTTAAATGGCGTTAACCTAACGTTAAATGGCGTTAACCTAACGTTAAATGGCGTTAACCTAACGTTAAATGGCGTTAACCTAACGTTAAATGGCGTTAACCTAACGTTAAATGGCGTTAACCTAACGTTAAATGGCGTTAACCTAACGTTAAATGGCGTTAACCTAACGTTAAATGGCGTTAACCTAACGTTAAATGGCGTTAACCTAACGTTAAATGTGTAATGAGACAAATCTCACAAGAAGATTATAGGTAGAATATTGATAGTATAAGAGTATAAAGAGAGGAAGATTTTGGTATCGTGGCCGTGATAGTTATTTACACTTATCGTATCTTATACGTCAATACACATCTACTACGTCTTAAGGGCGACTTCTCAAACACCGCTTCGTTACAACTCTTTACGAACATGACATGGACACATTAATAACACCTTCTATTGAAGTTACTAGGACCTTATATTTACGTTACGGACATCATATTACGTTACTAGACACTGATTCTCGGACACGAACATGAAATGAATACACTTCCCACGTAAGTAACTCATCCCACGGAAAGCTCTGACAAACACTCACGTGACCTAGGGGAGGCCTAGCAGGTAGTCCTGGGTTGCTTCTATGGGAGACTGCTTAGCTGGGCGCCGGAAGGACGTCTCCGTCTGACCGGAGGAGACCGAGGCGGCTTGCCCGGCCCCTGACTCTCTCGAGCAGGACTCCTGTGTAGTAACTGGCCTCTCTCTCTCTTCGCGAGGGAGGACTAGGACGTCCTATAATTGGGGAGGCGCGCCCAGTTGAGCTGATCAGGGGGGTGCGGCGAAGGGTTCTTACATTTGACCTGGCTAATGTGAGGTCAGGTCTGGACTACTTCTCAGGTGTAGGTTATTGTATATTGGGAGAGAGTCGGCGGTGCCTTCTTACATGTGTGACATGGAGGGGAGCCAGTTGATTTGTAACATCCTTGAGCAGCTGAGAGGATACCTTACATTTGACCCCCTAATGTCGGGTCAAGTCTGGACTGTTTCTGAAAGCTGTGTCTGACAACCCATCACTACACCTCCGCCAAGGCAGCTTTCATGCTCAGAGAACCCCGATGACACATTTTGACAGTAACATCATGCATTATCTGGCCTTACCTGTAGTGCAAGGCGTGTGTGCATCCTTACATTTTACAAATTATAACACTAGAGATGTATGTTTTTCTACTGGCATAGTTTGATCTGACAAAGCTTACTATACCTCCCGCCAAGATTAAAGCTTCTATGACAGGAGAAAAAAAAAAAATACATACACAATAAGTGAACATAGAGTGATCTAAAGATCCTTCATATCTAGCATAGTGTCCGAGGCAAACTTGCAAATCACATTCTACAAACAAAAATAGGTGTTCCATTGCCTAAGCAGGCCGTGTCAAAATAATAATTCGTCCCACTCAGTAGTATGTCTACAACATTGCATTTGGTAATACAAAACATTGATCAAATGAACTCATAGAAAAAGTGACTAAACTTTAAAAAAACATTCTTTGTAGTACATGTTAACAAAAATCAGAGAATGAAATACTTCAAAATACATAAAAAAAATGCTCCTACTTCACATGTTAGGGTGTTATATCTTTTTATTACACATCAACAACATCAACAACATCAGTACATTTGTTGGGTCCAGCATGGCTCAAGTCCTCCATCCAGCTGGTATCTGAAAATAAGGAATGCCGGCAGCACAACAGCGGTAGTCTGTTGGTCCTTCTGATGATCCACCTTTTCATCGTCGACTTTCTTCTGATGTCAGCACAGGACGTCTTCTGTCTTCACATAGCACGTTTTTCTTTCTTCAATACCTCACTTTGTAGGTCGTGTCACCACATCTGACTTCTTCTCACTTCCTCCTGGTTTCTATAATATTCCAGATGATTTTTCTGTTCACCTGCGCTTCCTCTACGTTTAGAGCATTTTCATATTCCAGATGAATTTTTCTGCTCATCTGCGTTTCTTTATACATCTTCATTTTCATATTCCAGACGATTTTTCTGTTCATCTGCGTTTCTTTATACATCTTCATTTTCCGTCATATTCCAGATGAATTTTTCTGCTCCATCTGTATTTCTTTATACATCTTCATTTTCATATTCCAGACGATTTTTCTGTTCATCTGCGTTTCTTTATACATCTTCATTTTCTGTCATATTCCAGATGGATTTTTCTGCTCCATCTGTATTTCTTCTCTGCAACATCATCATTTTCAACATATTCCAGACGATTTTCTGTTCATCTGCCGTCGGCCCCCTCCGGCCGGGATGAAAGCCGGTCCACTGCTTGGGCTGTCGTCTCCTTAGATGACTGTAAGGCAGGTTCCGCGGACCAGGGCTCGCCCTCCGTACGTGAGTGTCGGCGAGACCAAAGACCGTCCTGTCTTACACCTTCCACAGTGGTGAATCCCTCCCTGGCTGGGCTCACCAGGGTTCGTTGTGTGGTGCTACATTCCACACTCCTTAACTTCCTAGAGTAGAAAAATATAAAATCTTCTTAATCCTAGACCAGGGAGGACTTGAAAGAAGTGGGGTGGTGTGTGGCGGGTGTGGTGCTGCATTCCTCACGCTGCTGCTTCTCTTCTTATATGTGCTGTGGTCGGATTCCGGCTAGCCATGGGGCGGTACTGTGTGTGACATTTGACAGAAACAATCCGAAAGGGATGATGGATTAGTTGGAAGTGTATCCGTAAAGAAAAACAAATATTTACTTTATACGTTACGTCAATGTTTGGCAACTATAGTTTCCGTCACGACAATATTCTCATTAGGCTGGGTCGGGGAGTTAAGCTCTGCTCACTACATTGAATATTATTTATCACTACGCGTCAGAGTACACTACAAATCATACTAGCATAAACACACACTGAGTGAAGCTCTGTAATTATCGCAATATTAAGTAACACTAACCACCGATTTCGAAGCATAACTCACGGGACAAAACATATGGGGATTGGTGGTCACACTGGACGGTGCGAGGCGGGTGGAGGCAGGGCGGGGCGGGGCGGGGCAGGGGCGGGGCGGGCGGGGCAGGGCGAAGGGCAGAGGCGGGTGAGGCGGAGTTAAGTGTAGTGGGAGGACGGGTACGGAGGGGTGAGGTGAGGATTAGGACAAGAGGAGGAGGATGTAGGTTGTAAGACATGTTAAGTTATAACGGATTGCTTGAGTATAGACACGGCTTCTATCACTAAAAAACACAATGGGTACATTTAACACTTGACCGACAATTAAAATGCACTTGGGATACTGAGAACTTCACAGAAGCGGGGGACACTGAGAAATCGCGTTAAGCACTGAACATATTTCTAGAAAAAATTAAGCATACCGCGGCGAGAAGACATTTGCCGAGCTGTAACAGTGACACACTAGGACACTTTTCGCTACGACGCTACGACTTACAGGAATTACTTATTACACAATTGTAGACAATACTTGGACTGAATCAAATGAAGGAATGGTGAACCAGGTGTTATGGCTACAACTTACGAGGGAAAGAAGCGTAAGTTCACGTTAAGTTAAGCTGCCACCGGGAAATGTTACAATATATTCACATGAAGAGGTAAGCTAGGAGGTTATAGTAGGAGAGTATTATAGGAGAGGAAATGGTAGTGTCTCGAGGTGTGATGTCAACACTGTATATTAACACAGGCACAGTACAAGTAGTATAAAACACCAATGCGTGTTACAGCTTTATTTTACTAGTTCAATAGAGGGATTAATGGGGGGTTCGTACACAATTTATGATAGACTATGGTATTCTCATAACCTAACCTCACATTAGAATGGGCACTTCACTAAGTCGATCGTTGGGGAGGTTCGAGATCACCGCACTTCTACCGTCTACACAGCCAGCACTTACTGTTACACGTTGAGTTGACAGCACTCTGTCGATGGACCCAGCTGAGACTTCGTTACACTTAGTGGCAGGCTTTCTCGAGCGACTGGGACGTGGTAGCTGGCCCTTCTTGGTTACAAGACACACTCTCTTGAGGGAGGGCTAGGACGTCCTATATATTGGAAGACCAGCCGTCAGGTTGAGCTGATCGGGGGCGGCGGCGAAGGGTCTTCTTACATTTGCCCTCGCTAATGTAGGGTCAGGTCTGGACTTTTTCAGAGACTATAAGTTGTATCTGCTGGAGAAGTCATCAGGTGGGCCGTGTGACATGAGAGGCCCTAGTTGATTTGTGGCCTCTTGACTTGGGCTCGAGGGTTACATTTCACCTGGCTAATGTGAGGTGAGTCAGGTCTGGACTCTGCGATGTAGGTTATTGTATATTGGGAGAGAGTCGGCTGGTGCTCTTACATGTTTTGTTGGGGCCATGTCACATGGGAGGAGCCTGGTTGATTTATAACCCTGGTCAGCCGCAAGAGATACCTACACTTTGACCCCCTAATGTCGGGTCAAGTCTGGACTGTTTCTGAGATGTAAGCTGTGGTCTGACAACCCATCACTACAACAGCCTCCGTTCACAGCTCATCTTATTAAAAGTCGTCATGGAGGTCCGATTGTTGAGTTACAAAATCTCAAACCCTG
>NW_024721887.1:0-17655 GCF_018991925.1 Homarus americanus | reverse complement strand
CTCACTCAGGTTTATGGCACTGAAGGGGTGCCCGGCCCTCACACCCCAGGGCATGGTGCTGGAGGGTGCCCGGCCTCACACCCGGGTCATGTCACTGAAGGGTGCCCGGCCCTCACACCCCGATTCATGGCACTGGAAATCAAGACAGGCCCTCACACCCAGATTCATGGCACTGAAATCGAGCCAGGCCCAACACCCAGGGTCTTGGTGCTGAAGGGGTGCCCGGCCCTCACAACGATTCATGGCACTGTAGGGGTGCCCGGCCATCACCCTGTTTCATGGCACTGAAAGGGTGCCGGCCCTCACACCCGGGACATGTCACTGAAGGGTGCCCGGACCTCACACCTGGGTCATGGCACTGAAGGTGCAGCCCTCACACCCCGGTCATGTGAAGGGGTGCCCGGCCCTCACCCCCGGTTCACAGCACTATAGGGGTGCCCGGCCTTCACACGTTTCATGGCACTGGTGCCGTCCCTCACACCGGTTCATGGCACTGAAGGGGTGCCCGCCTCATCCTGTTCATGGCACTGAAGGGGTGCCCGGCCCTCACACTCTGGGTCATGATGCTGGAGGGATCCCGGCCCTCACACCCGGACATGTCACTAAAGTGCCTGGCCCTCACACCCAGGGTCATGTAAATAAGGGTACACGGCCCTCACACCCCGGGTCATGGACCTGGGGTGCCGGGCCTCACACCCCGTTTCATGGCACTGAAGGTGCCTGCCCTTACCCAGTTCACAGCACTGGTGGGTGCCCGGCCCTCACCCAGGGTCATGTAAATAAGGGTACACGGCCCTCACACCCCGGGTCATGGACCTAAAGGGGTGCCGGCCTTCACACCCCGGTTTCATGGCACTGAAGGGGTGCCAGCCCTCACACCCAGTTCACAGCACTGGTGGGTGCCCGGCCCTCACACTCTGTTTCATGGCACTGAAAGGGTGCCCGGCCCCCACACCCCGGTTCATGGAAAGGGTGCGCGCCCTCACACCCTGGGTCATGGTGCTGGAGGGTGCCCGGCCCTCACCCGAGTCATGTCACTGAAGTGGTGCCCGACCGTCACACCCCAGTTCATGTCACTGAATGGGTGTCCGGCCCTCACACCCCGGGCCATGGTGCTGGAAGGGTGCCCGGCCCTCACACCGGGCCATGGTGCTGGAGGGTGCCAGGCCCTCACACTCGGGTCATGGTGCTGGAGGGTGCCCGGCCTCCACCCCGGGTCATGTCACTGGAGAGTCACGGCCCTCACACCCAGGTTCATGGCACTGAAGGGTGCCCGGCCCTCACACCCGGGGCATGGTGCTGTAGGGGTGCCTGGCCTCACACCCCGGGTCATGTCACTGAAGGGGTGCCCGGCCCTCACACCCCGATTCATGGCACTTCAATCGAGCAGGCACTCACCCCGATTCAAGGCACTGTCGAGCCAAGCCCCACTGGCCGTCACCCCGGGTCATCTCAATGAATGAGTGTCCGACCACACCCCTGGTCATGGTGCTGATAGTACCTGGCCTCACAGCCTGATTCATGGCACTGAAATCGAGCTAGGCCTCACACCCCTGATTCAAGGCACTGAAATCGAGCCAAGCCCCCAACACCTCAATAGGGAAAGTTGAAGGGTGCCCCGTGCCCTCACACCTCGATTCATGGCACTGTAGGGTGCCCAGCCTTCACACCCTGTTTCATGGCACTGGAAAGGGTGCCCGGCTCACACCCTGACATGTCACTAAAGGGTGCTCTGCCCTCACACCCCGGGTTATGTCACTGAAGGGATGTCAGCCCTCACACCCCAGGTCATGTCACTGAAGGGAGCCTGGCCGTCACACCCCCGAGTCATTTCACTGAATTGGTGTCCGCCCTCACACCACGGGCTATGGTGCTGAAGGTGCCTGCCCTAACACCCAGGGTCATCAAGGTGCGCGGCACTCCACCCCCGGTTCAAAGACCAGGGGTGCCTGGGCTTCACACCCTGCTTCATGGCACCAAAGGGTGCCCGCCTCACACCCCGGACATGTCACTTGGGGCAAAGGGTGCTCTGCCCTCACACCCCGGGGTTATGTCACTGAAGGGGAGCCTGGCCGTCAATTCCTGGGTCATTTCAATGAATTGGTGTCCTGGCCCTCACACCATGGGCCATGCGGTGCTGAAGGGGTGCCCGGCCCTAACACCCAGGGTCATTTGAAGGGGTGCGCGCCTCACACCTCTCGGTTCAAAGCACTGTAGGTGCCTGGGCTTACACCCTGCTCATGGCACTGAAGGTTCGCCCTCACACCCTGATTCATGGCACTGAAGATGTGCCCGGCCTCACACCCCGGTTCATGGCAATTCAAAGGCTTCCTGGCCCCTCACAACTGGGTCATGGTGCTGAGGATGCCCATTTTCACAACCTGGGTCATGTGAAGGGGAGCCCGGCCTCACAACCCGGTTCACAACACTGTAGGGGTGCCGGCTATTCACACCCTGTTTATATCACGAAAGGGGTGTCGTCTCTGACACCCCTGGTCATGTCACTGGGCTGAAGGAGGACCGGCCTCAAACCCAGGTTCATGGCACTGAAGGGGTGCCTGGCACTCACACCCCCGGGCATGGTGCTGGAGGGGTGCCCGCCCTCACACCCTGGTCATGTCACTGAAAGGTGCCCAGCTGTCACACTCATCATGTCACTGAATGGGGAGTCCGGCCTCACACCCAGGGACATGGTGCTGGAGGGGTGTCCTGCAATCACACCTCTGGTTATGGTGCTGATGGGGTACCTGGCCCTCACACCTGATTCATGGCACTGGAATTTGCCAAGCCCCAACACCCCAGGTCATGGTGCTAAAGGTGCCTGGCCTCACACGCCGATCCATGGCACTAAAATCGAGCCAGGCCTCAAACCTGTCGTCATGTGAAGGCAACTGGCCCTCACACCCCAGGTCATGAAGGGGTGCCTGGCCTCACACCCTGGTTCACAGCTCTGTAGGGGTGCCCGGCCTTCACACCCCTGCTTCAGGGCACTGGAAAGCGTGCTCCGGCCCTCACACCTGGGGTCATGGTGCTGGAGGGGTCCCTAGCCCTCACACCCCTGGGTCATGTCACCAAAGAGGTGCCTGGCCTCACTCCCCGGGTCATAAACATTGAAGGGGTGCCCGCCTCACACCCCGGTTCATGGCACTGATGGGGTGCCCGCCCTCAGCACCCCTGAGTCATGTGGTGCTGAAGGGGTGCCCGCCCTCACACCACGGTTCAGGTAAGCACCACCAGGTGCCTGGCCTCACACCCCAAGCAATGGCACTGAAAGGGGTGCCTGGCCCTCACACCCCGGTTCATGGCACTGGCAAGTGCCCCGCCCTCACAATCCGGGTCCTGGTGCTGAGGATGCCTGGCCTCACACCCCGGGTCATGCGAAGGTGCCTGGCCTCACAACCCGGTTCACAACACTGTAGGGTGCCTGGCCTTCACACCCTGTTTCATGGCACTGAAAGAGGTCTGCCTCACACCCCGACATGTCACTGGAAGGGTGCCTGACCTCACTGGGTGATGTCACTAAAGGGATGCCCCGCCCTCACCTGGGTCATGGTGCTGGAGGGGTCCTCCCTGTCCCTCACACCCTGGTCATGTCACTAAAGGGGTGCCCTATTCTCACTCCAACAAGGTGTCACTGAATTCAGCCTGCCCCTCACCCCGGGCCACACCAAAAAAAAACGGGTGCCTGGCCCTTCACTCCGCTGGGTCACAACACGGAAGGGGGGTGCCTGGCCCTCACACCTGTTCATGGTGAATGATGGGGTTCGGCCCTCACACCCCAGAGTCATGGTGCTGAAGGGGTGCCCGGGCCCCTCACACCTGGAATATGTGAAGGGGTCAGCCTCACACCCTGGTTCACTGGTGCCCGGGCTCTACACCCTGTTTCATTGCACTGAAAGGGTGCCTGGCCTCAAACCCTGAACTATGGAACTGAAGGGGTGCTCTGGCCTCACACCCTGTTCATAGCACTGAAGGGGTGCCTGGCTCCTCACACCCTGGGTCATGAACCTAGTGCCTGCCCTCACACTGGCACTGAGCAAGCCTGTCACACCCGGGTCATGTCACTGAATGGGTGTCCGCCTCACACCTGTGGACATGGTGGAGGGGTGCCCGGCCTTCTCACACCCCGGGCATGGTGTTGATGTAGTGCCCGCCCTCACACGCCAATTCATGGCACTGAAATCGAGCCAGGCCTCAAAACCCTGCGTCATGTGGAAGGGTGCCCGGCCCTCACATCCACCAGAAAGCACTCTAGGGGTGCCTGGCCCTCACCCTGTTTCACCTGGTGTGCCTGGCCTTCACATCGGCGGGTCATAAATACTGGAACGGTGCCCGGCCCTTACACCGATTCATGGCACTGAAATCGTTGCACCTCACACCCCGATTCATGGCACTGAACTGTTCAAGCTCCAACATCCCGGTCATGGTGCTAAAGGGTGTCTGCCCCACACCCCATCTGCACTCAGAGGGGTGCTCCAGCCTTCACACCCTGTTTCTTGGCACTGAGCGTGCCCGGCCCTCACACCTGGGACATGTCACTGAAAGGGTGCCTGGCCTCACACCTCAGTCATGTCACTGAAGGATGCCCGGTCTCACCCAGGATCAAGGAAAGGAGGGGTGCCTGCCCTCACACCCAGCTTCATGGCACTGAAGGGGTACTGGTCTCACACCTGCTCATGGCACAGTGGGGGCCCTGCCCTCACACTCTGGGTCAGGTGCTGAGGGTCCCCGGCCTCACACCCTTTCATGTCACTTAAAGAGGTGCCCGGCCCTCACTCCCCTGGGTCATGTTACTGAAGGTGCCCGGGCCCTCACACCCCGAGTCATGGTGCTGATGGGGTGCCCGGCCCTCACACCCCGGGCCATGGTGCTGGGAGGGTACCTGGCCCTCACCCCGGGTCAGGGCACTGGAAGGCGTGCCTGGCCACCCCTGGTTGTGCATTGCAGGGGGTGCCTGGCCTTCATACCCCTGTCGCCATGGCACTGGAAAGGGTGCCTGGCCCTCACACCCCGGTCTATGGTGAAGATGTGTTCAGCCTCAGCACCCTCAAGTCATGGCACTGAAGGGCCCTGCCCACACAATCCGGTCATAAAAGTGAGGGATGTCTGCCTCACACCCTGGGTCATGTGAAGGGTGCCTGGCGCTCTGCCAAACCCTGGCTCACAGCACTGTAGGGGTGCTGGCCTCACACCCCATTTCATGGCTCTAGGCGTGCCCAACACACCCTGGGTCATGTCACGAAAGGGGTGCCTGGCCCCACACTCCCGGGTCATGTCACTGAAGGAGTGACTGGCCTCACACCCAGGTTCATGGCACTAAAGGGTAGCCCTGCCCTCACACCCCGGGGCACAGTGCTGAATGGGTGCTTGACCTCACATCCAGTTCAGGGGGCACTGGGCATGCCCGCTATTACACTCCCTGGATTAAAGATTGTAGGGGTAAAGCCAGCCTCACACCCGCCCATGGCACTGAGGGTGCCCGTCTCACACCCCGGGCCATGGTGCTGGAGGGGTGCCTGGCCTCACACTCCGGGTCATGGTGCTGGAGGGTGCCTGGCCCACGCACCCCGGGTCATGCCTACTAAAGGTACCCTGCCCCTGGACACCCTGGCCTGATGACACCCACCCTCACACTCAGGCCAGGCACTGAAGGGGTGCCCGCCCCCACACCCCGGGGCATGGTGCTGGAGGGGTGCCCGGCCCTCACACCCCGGCCTGCAAGTCACTGAAGGCGGGTGCCTGGCCTCACACCCCATCTGCGTAATGAATCAAGACAGGCCTCATGACCTGATTCATGGCACTGAAATCGAGCCAAGCGCCCAGCCACCTAGGGTCATGGTGCTGAAGGGGTGCCCGGCCTCACACCCTGATTCATGGCACTGTAGGGGTGCCTGGCCATCACACCCTGTTTCATGGCACTGAAAGGGTGCCTGGCCTCACACCCTGGACATGTCACTGAAAGGGTGCCCGACCTCACGCCCAGTCATGGCACTGAAGGGGTGCCTGGCCCTCACACACCCCGGGTCATGTGAAGGGGTGCCCATTCCTCACACCCCTGCCCACAGCACTATAGGGGTGCTCTGGCCTCACACCCCTTTTCATGGCACTGGTGCGGGTGCCCGCCCCTCACACCTCGGCCTGCGGCACTGAAGGGGGTGCCTCACCACATCCCTGTTCCGTGGCGGCACTGAAGGGGTGCCTGGCCCTCACACTCTAAATAAAAGGAGGGATCCCTGGCCCCACACCTTTATTACGTCACTAAAGGGGTGCCTGGCCCTCACACCCAGGTCATGTAAATAAGGGTACACGGCTCACGCCCTGGGTCATGGACTCTGGGGGTGCCGGGCCTCACACCCTGCTCTTCATGGCACCTCGAAGGTGCCCGGCCCTCAGCACCCGGTTCACAGCACTGGTAGGGTGCCCGGCCTCACACCCAGGGTCATGTAAATATGGTACACGCCCTACACCCCTGCTGTGACCCAAGGTGCTGCTGGGCCTTCATGAATTCTGTTTCATGGCACTGGTGGGGTGCCCACCACACCCTGTTTCATGGCACTTGAAAGGGTGCCCGGCCCCCACACCCCGGTTCATGACACTGAAGGCCCTCACACCCTGGTCATGGGTGCTGAGGTGCCCCGGGCCCTCACACCCCGAGTCATGTCACTGATGGTGCCCGACCGTCACACCTGGAGTTCATGTCACTGAATGGGTGTCCGGCCTCACACCCGGGCCATGGTGCTGGAGGGGGTGTCTCACACCGGCCATGAAAAGGAGGGGTGCCTGGCCTGCACTCCGGGGTCAGGTGCTGAGGGGTGCCCAGCCTCACACCCCGGGTCATGTCACTGGAGGAGTCACCGGCCCTCACACCCAGGTTCATGGCTCTGAAGGTGCCCCAAGCCCTCACACCCCGGGAAGCAGTTGAGGGTGCCCGGCCTCACACCCCGGGTCAGGTCATCACTTGGGCAAGCCGGCCCTCACACCCCTGATTCATGCACTTCATTCGAGCTACAGGCACTCACACTCGATTCAAGGCACTGAAATCGAAGAAGCCCAACTTACCCCGGGTCATGGTGCTGAAGGCCCGGGCCTCACACCCCAGGTCATGTCACTGAAGGGAGCCCGGCCGTCAACCCCCGTGTATTTCACTGAATGGTGTCAGCCCTCACACCCGGACATGTCACTGAAAGGGTGCCCTGCCCTCACACCCCGGGTCATGTCACTGAAGGGATGCCCAGCCCTCACACCCCAGGTCATGTCACTGAGGGGCGTGCCGTCACCAGTCATTTCACTGAATTGGTGTCCGCCCTCACCCCAGACCATGGTGCTGAAGAGGGTGCCCAGCCCTCACACGGGTCATTTGAAGGGTGAGCGGCTCACACCCCGGTTCAAAGCACTGTAGGGGTGCCCGGCCGTCACACCCCGATTCATGGCACTGAAATCGAGCCAAGCTCCAACATCCCGGTCATAAAGGGGTGCCCGGCCCCTCACACCCCGATTCATGGCACTGTAGGGGTGCCCAGCCTTCACACCCTGTTTCATGGCACTGAAAGGGTGCCCGGCCTCACACCCCGGACATGTCACTGAATGGGTGTCAGGCCCTCACACTCCGGGTCATGTCACTGAAGGGATGCCGGTCCTCACACCTGGTCATGGTGCTGAGGGGTGCCCGGCCCACACCCCAGGTTCACGGCACTGGTGGGTGCCTGGTCTTCACACCCGTTTCATGGCACTGAAAGGGTGCCCGGCCTCACACCTGGGTCATGGTGCTGGAGGCGTCCCTGGCCCTCACACCCCGGGGTCATGTCACTAAAGAGGTGCCCGGCCCTCACTCCCCGGTCATGCACTGAAGGGGTGCCTGGCCCTCACACCCCGGTTCATGGCACTGATGGGGTGCCCGGCCTTCACACCCTGAGTCATGGTGCTGAAGTGGTGCCCTGGCCCTCACACCCCGGGCCATGGTGTGGAGGGGCCGGCCCTCACACCCCGGGTCAGGGCACTGAAGGCGTGCCCGGCCATTACACCCCGGCTCATGTGAAGGATGCCCGGCCCTCACACCCCGGTTCATAACACTGTAGGGGTGCCCTGCACCACACCCAGTGGCATGGCACTGAAGGGGTGCCCGGCCTCACACCCCGGGTCATGGCACTGAAGGTGAGCCTGGCCCTCACTCCAGTTCATGGCACTGATGGGGTGCCCGGCCCTCACACCCCAGGTCATGTGAAGGGGTGCCCGGCCCTACACCCCGGGTCATGTGAAGGGGTGCCCGGCCCTCACACCCTGGTTCACAGCACAGGGGTGCCTGGACTTCACACCCCGTTTCAGAGCACTGAAAGGGTCCCCTGGCCTCACACCCCAGGTCATGTCACTAAAGAGGCCCGTCCCTCACTCCCCAGGTCATGTCACTGAAGGGCCCCGGCCCTCACACCCCGGTTCATGGCACTGATGGGAGCCCGGCCTCACACCCCGAGTCATGGTGCTGAAGGGGTGCCCGGCACTCACACCCAGGTCATGTGAGGTGCCCGGCCTCACACCCTGGTTCAGCACTGTAGGTGCCCGGCTCACACCCTGTTTCATGGCACTGAGTGCCCGGCCCTCACACCCCGGTTCATGGCACTGAAGATGTGCCCGGCCCACACACCACGGTCTGGCACTGAAGGTGTGCCCGGCCCTCAAATGGGTTATGGTGCTGGAGGGATGCCCGGCCTTCACACCACGGGTCATGTGAAGGGTGCCCAGCCCTCACAACCCGGTTCACAAAGCTGGGGGTGGAGCTCACACCCTGTTTCATGGCTCTGAAAGGGCGCTGCCCTCACACCCCGAACATGTCACTGAAAGGGTGCCCGGCCTCACACCCCGGGTCATGTCACTAAAGGAGCGCCTGGCCCCACCTGTGGGTCCTGTCACTGAAGGGGTGCCCGGCCTCACACCCCGGTTCATGGCACTTTGGGTGCCCAGCCCTACACCCCAAGTCATGGTGCTGAAGGGGTGCCCAGCCCTCACACCCCGGGTCATGGAAGGGGTGCCCGGCCCTCACACTCCCCGGTCATGGTACTGGGGGTGCCCGGCCTCACACCCAGTTCACAGCACTGTAGGGGTGCCGGCCTCACACCCCGTTTCAGGGCAGTGAAAGGGTGCCCGGCCTCACACCCGGATCATGGCACTGAAGGTGCCCGACCTCACACCCGTGTTCATGGCACTGAAGGGGCGTGGCCTCACACCTGGCCCTTGGTGCTGAGGGGTCCCCAGCCCTCACACCCCGGGTCATGTCACTAAAGGGGTGCCCGGCCTCACTCCCGGTCATGTCACTGAAGGGTGCCCGGCCCTCACATCCCGGTTCATGGCACTGATGGGGTGCCCGGCCCTCACACCCCGAGTCATGGTGCTGAAGGGGTGCCCTGCCCTCACACCCGGGTCATGTGAAGGGGATCCGGCCTCACACCCCTGTTTCCTGGCACTGAAAGGGTGCCCGGCGCTCACACCCCGGATCATACACTGAAGGGGTGCCTGGCCCTCACACCCCTGTTCATGGCACTGAAGGGGTGACCGGCCCTCACACTCCGGGTCATGGTGCTGGAGGGATCCCCGGTCCTCACACCCGGGTCATGTCACTAAAAGGTGGCCGGCCCTCACACCCGGGTCAGTCAATAGGGGGTGCACGGCCTCACACCCCGGGTCATGGACCCAAAGGTGCCCGGCTCACACCCCTAGTCATGGCACTGAAGGGGTGCCCGGCCTCGCACCCCGGGGCATGGTGCTGAGGTGCCCGGCCCCTACACCCCGGGTCATGTCACTGAAGGTGCCCGACCGTCACACCCCGGGTCATGTCACTGAATGGGTGTCCAGCCCCACACCCCGCGCCGGTGCTGAGGGTGCCAGGCCCTCACACCGGCTAATGGTGCTGCAGTGGTGCCCGGTTCACGCACCCGGGTCAGGTCATTAAGGTGCCCGGCCCTCACACCCCGGGTCATGTCACTGAATGAGTGTCCGGCCCTCACACCCCGCGCCATGGTGCTGGAGGGGTGCCCGGCCCTCACACTCCGGCTAATGGTGCTGGAAGGGTGCCCTGCCCTCACACCCCGATTCATGTCACTGAAATCGAGCTAGGCCCTCACACCCTGATTCATGGCAGTGAAATCGAGCCAAGCCCCAACACCCAGGGTCATGGTGCTGAAGGGGTGCCCGGCCCTCACACCCCGATTCATGGCACTGTAGGGGTGCCCGGCCTTCACACCCTGTTTCATGGCACTGAAAGGGTGCCCGGCCCTCACACCCCGGAAAATGTCACTGAAAGGGTGCCCGGCCCTCACACCCCGGGTCATGTCGTCATGTCACTAAGGGTGCCAGCCCTCACTCATTGGGTCCTGTCACTGAAGAGTGCCCTGCCCTCACCCGGTTAAGTGGCACTGATGGGGTGCCTGACCCTCCCACACACTCCGAGGTCATAGTGCTGAAGGGGTGCCAGCCCTCCACACCCCAGGTCATGTGAAGGGGTGCCCGGCCCTCACACTCCGGGTCATGGTACTGGGGGGGTGCCCGGCCCTCACACCCCGGTTCACAGCACTGTTGGGGTGCCCGGCCTTCACACCCCGTTTCAGGGCAGTGAAAGGGTGCCCGGCCCTCACACCCAGGATCATGGCACTGAAGGGGTGCCCGACCCTCACACCCGTGTTCATGGCACTGAAGGGGTGCGTGGCCCTCACACTCCGGGCCTTGGTGCTGGAGGGGTCCCCGGCCCTCACACCCCGGGTCATGTCACTAAAGGGGTGCCCGGCCCTCACTCCCCAGGTCATGTCACTGAAGGGTGCCCGGCCCTCACACCCCAGTTTTATAGCACTGATGGGGTGCCCAGCCTCACACGAGTCATGGTGCTGGTGCCAGCCCTCACACCCCTGGTTTCACACCCCTCATGCACAGGGTGCCCGGCCCTCACACCCCGGTCATGGCACTGAAGGGGTGCCTGGCCCTCACCCCTGTTCCCTGAAGGGGTGCCCGGCCCTCACACTCCGGGTCATGGTGCTGGAGGGATCCCCGGTCCTCACACCCCGGGTCATGTCACTAAAGGGGTGGCCGACCCTCACACCCAGGGTCATGTCAATAAGGGTGCACGGCCCTCACACCCCGGGTCATGGACCTAAAGGGGTGCCCGTCCCTCACACCCCTATTCATGGCACTGAAGGGGTGCCCGGCCCTCACACCCCGGTTCACAGCACTGTAGGGGTGCCCGGCCCTCACACTCCGGGTCATGGTGCTGGAGGGGTGCCCGGCCCTCACACCCCGGGTCATGTGAAGGGGTGCCCGGCCCTCACACCCCGGTTCATGGCACTGTAGGGGTGCCGGGCCTTCACACCCCGTTTCATGGCACTGAAAGGGTGCCCGGCCCTCACACCCCGGTTCATGGCACTGAAGATGTGCCCGGCCTCACACCCAGTGCGCACTGGTGTGCCCGGCCCTCACAATCCGGGTTATGGTGCTGGAGGATGCCCGCCTTCACACCACGGGTCATGTGAAGGGGTGCCTGGCCCTCACAACCCGGTTCACAAAGCTGTAGGGGTGCCGAGCCTTCACACCCTGTTTCATGGCTCTAAAGGTGCCTCTCCCTCACACCCCGGGTCATGTCACGAAAGGTGCCAGGCCTCACACCCAGGGCATGGTGCTGGAGGTCCCGGCCTCACACCCTGTGTCATGTCACTGAAGTGGTGCCCGCCGTCACACACCTGGTCATGGTGCTGATGGGGTACCCGGCTCACACACCCCGATCTGTGGCATGAAATCGAGCCAGGCCCTCACACCTCGATTCATGGCACTGAATGAGCCAAGCCCTAACACCCCGGGTTATGGTGCTGAAGGGGTGCCTGGCCTCACACGCCGATTCATGGCACTGGAATGAGCCAGGCCTCAAACCCAGCGTCATGAAGGGGTGCCCGGCCTCACACCTGGTTTGTGTGACTGTAGGGGTGCCCGCCTCACACCTGTTTCATGGCACTAAAGGTGCCCGGCCCTCACACCCCGGTTCATATCACTGAATTGGTGTCCGGCCGTTACACCCTGGGTCATGAAGGTGCCCGGCCTCACACCCCGGTTCATAACACTGTAGGTGACCTGCACTCACACCCCGTTTTATGGCGCTGAAGGGGTGCCGGGCCTCACACCCTGTGTCATGGCACTGAAGGAGCCGGCCCTCACTCCCCCAGTTCATGGCACTGATAGGGTTCCTCGGCCCTCACACCCAGTCATGGTGCTGAAGGGGTGCCTGGCCTCCACACCCAAGGTCATATGAAGGGGTGCCCGGCCTCACACCCTGGTCATGTGAAGAAGTGCCAGGCCCATAAACACCCGGTTCAAAAGCACTTTAGGTGCCTGCCTTCACACCGTTTCATGGCACTGAAAGGGTGCCCGGCCTACCCCAGTTCATTGCACTGAAGATGTGCCCGACCCTCACACCCTGTTCATGGCACTGAAGGGTGCCAGCCTCCTAATCTGGGTCATGGTGCTGGATGGATGCCCGGCCTTCACACCCGGGTCATGTGAAGGGGTGCCCTGCCCTCTAACCAGTTCTAGCACTGTAGGGTGCCGGACCTTCACACCCTTTCATGGCTCTGAAAGGATGCGGCCCTCACATCCCTGGTCATGTCACGAGGGTGCCCGGCCCTGTTTCACCCGGTCATCATGAGAGTGACCGGCCCTCACACCCAGGTTCATGGCACTGAAGGGTGCCCGGCCTCACACCCGGGGAAGGGTGCTGGAGGGGTGTGCCCGGCCCTCCACCCGGGGCATGGTGCTGAAGGGTGCCGCCTCCACCCAGGTCATGTCACTGAAGGTTTGCCCGACCGTCACACCCCGGGTCATGTCACTGAATGGGTGTCCGGCCCTCACACCCCGCGCCATGGTGCTGGAGGGTGCCTGGCCTCACCTCCGGCTAATGGTGCTGGAGTGGTGCCCATTCACCCGGGTCATGTCACTGAAGGTGACCGCCCTCACACAGGTTCATGTCACTGAAGGGGTGCCTAGCCCTCACCCCGGGGCATGGTGCTGGAAGGGTGGCCGGCCCTCACACCCTGGTCATGTCACTAAGGGGTGCCGGCCCTCACTCCCGGGTCATGTCACTGAAGGGTGCCAGCCCTCACATCCCAGTTCATGGCACTGATGGGGTGCCGGCCCTCCACCCAGGTCATGGTGCTGAAGGGTGCCCTGCCCTCACACCCAGGTCATGTGAAAGGGGTGTCGGCCTTCCACCCGTTTCCTGGCACTGAAAGGTGCCCGGCGCTCACACCCCAGATCATGGCACTGAAGGGGTGCCTGGCCCTCACACCCCTGTTCATGGCACTGAAGGGGTGCCCAGCCCCTCACTCGGGTCATGGTGCTGGAGGGATCCCCGTCCTCACACCCAGGTCATGTCACTAAAGGGTGGCAGCCCTCACACGGTCATGTCAATAAGTGCACAGCCTCACACCCCAGGTCATGGACCTAAAGGGTGCCCAGGCATCACACCCTATTCATGGCACTGAAGGGGTGCCCGGCCCTCGCACCCCGGGGCATGGTGCTGAAGGGTGCCCGGCCCTCACACAGGTCATGTCACTGAAGGGTGCCCGACCGTCACCCAGGTCATGTCACTGAATGGGTGTCCGCCCTCACACCCCGCGCCATGGTGCTGGAGGGTGCCCGGCCTCCTCCCGCTAATGGTGCTGCAGTGGTGCCCGTTCACGCACCCCGGGTCAGGTCACTAAGGGGTGCCCGGCCTGACACCCGGGTACTTGTCACTGAAGGAGTGCCAGCCCTCACACCAGGTTCATGTCACTGAAGGGGTGACCGGCCCTCACCCCCAGGGCATGGTGCTGGAAGGGTGGCGGCCTCACACCCTGGGTCATGTCACTGAAGTGGTGCCCGGCCTCACACCCTGATTCATGGCACAAGAAATCGAGCAGGCCCGATTCTGGCACTGGTGAGGCAAGCCCCAACACCCAGGGTCATGGTGCTGAAGGGGTGCCCGGCCCTCACACCCCGATTCATGGCATGGGGTGCCCGGCCTTCACACCCTGTTTCATGGCACTGAAGGTGCCCGGCCTCACACCCCGGTGTCACTGAAAGGTGCCCGGCCCTCACACGGGTCATGTCCTAATGGGTTGCCCGTACCTGCGTGGAGTCCTGTCTGAAGGGTGTGGCCCTCACCTCCTGTCTGTGGCACTTTTGGGTGTGGGCTCACACCATGTGTCATGGTGCTGATGGGTGCCAGCCACACCCCTGGTCATGTGGTGCAGGCCTCCACTCTGGGTCATGGTGCTGGGGGTGCCTGGCCTCACACCCAGTTCTGGCACTGTAGGGGTGCCCGGCCTTCACACCTGTTTCAGGGAGTGAGGGGTGCCCGGCCCTCACCCCGGATCTTGTGGAAAGGGTGCCCGGCCCTCTGACCTGTGTTCATGGCACTGAAGGGGTGCGTGGCCTCACACTCTGGGCCTTGGTGCTGGAGGGTCCCCGGCCCTCGCAGGTCATGTCACTCTAAATGGTGCCGGACCTCCTCCCGGGTCTATGTCTGAAGGGTGCCCGGCCCCTCACCAGTTCATGGCACTGATGGGGTGCCCGGCCCTTACCCGAGTCATGGTGTGAGGGGGTGCCCTGCCCTCACACCTGGGTCATGTGAAGGGGTGTCTGGCCACACCCGGTTCTTGGCACTGGGGTGCCCGCGCTCACACCCGGATCTATGGCATGGGGTGTGCCTGGCCTCACACTCCTGTTCTGCTGAGGTGCCAGCCCTCACACTCTGGTCATGGTGCTGGAGGGATCCAGGTCATCACACCCCAGGGTCATGTCTACTAAAGGGGTGGCCGGCCCTCACACAGGTCATGTCAAGGTGCAGCCTCACCCTGGGTGGGCTAAAAAGTGCCGGCCTCCACCCCTGTCGCCAGCACTGAGGAGTGCCCAACCCTCCACCCCAGTTCACCTTTTGTAGGGGTGCCCGCGCTCATTCCCGGGTCATGGTGCTGGAGGGGTGCCTTCCACCCAGGTCATGTGAGGTGCCTTCCTCACCTGCAGTTCACAGCACTGTAGGGGTGCAGGGCCTTCACATTTCATGCTTTTGAAAGGTGCCAGCCTCACACCCCATGTGCAATTTAAGTGCAGGAAAGTGGCTTTCTTACCTGTTAGAGCTTTCCAGCATGCACTGGTTACTCACCCAAGGGAATTTATGGTGTATCACTACGTAGGGAATTTTTGCTCTGCTTCCGGCACTCAATGCGTTATGTGCTTGACAATGATGATTTAGTGAATTCCACTGTAACTTCCATCATCCATCTAAGTTATTGGTTGTACTTTTGTCATAACCAATGAGTCATTACTGGTAATAACGTGATAATAGAGGATCACGAATACGGGGCAGATGATTTTACGTTTGTTGTTTCAATTCCATGCACTGGACTTATAATTTGCATGGATAGGTCAGTCTCACATTCACTTGGTACCGTAAGTTATAAGGAGGTTGTGTACGGTGAATTAATCGTTTCCCAGATCTATTAGGCCGGCCCTGGGTGCTCTTGTAGCAAACAGGCCTCACCATTGATCACTTCCTTTTAGGATGTGTTAACTTTTCGCTGGACTGCTTTCTGAAAAATCTCGAGGTTGCACACTTTTGAACCCGTAGCACTGGTGAGCTGTATGGATTCCCTAATCTTAGATCCTGGAGCAGGAGGTTCTTCTCCTAACCAAGGTCTAAGCCCACTGTGTTCAGGTACTTTTTTGGTGAAGTGATAGACAGTACACCACTGTCTCCTGGCCTGCCCCCCCCTAAATGTCCCAGACCTTGGCTGTTGGCCGGTGCCTGTCTCTACAAAGTAAACAAAACATTGGGGATGGGTTGTGCCGGGAGGCCTTACCAACCATGACACCTCGTTTCATAACATTAAAGAAAATATGCCCGTCCCTCACACAGGGTTTGCTGCTTTGAAAGGGGTGAGCCCTCAACTCAACATCATGGTGCTGCAAGATCCCCAACCTCACATGTCAATAAGGGTGCACAGCCCTCACACCCAGGTCATGGACCTAAAGGTGCCGGCCCTCACACACGGTTCCCTACCTTTGTAGGGGTGCCCACAGCCCCTTCTACCCCGTTCATAGCACTGAAAGGTGGCTTCCCTCCCCACCCCGGTTCCTTGGCACTGAAGATGTGCCAGCCCCTCACCCACCAGTTCACTGCCTGAAGGATGCCCGGCCCTCACCTCCGGGTCATGGTGCTGGGGGTGCCAGCCCACACGGTTTTACAGCACTACCCAGGGTGCCCGGCCTTCACCCCATTTCAGGGCACTGAAGAGGGGTGACACCCTCACCCCAGTTCATAGCACTGAAGGTGCAGCCCTCACCCCGTGTTCCTTGGCTGAAGAAATTCACGTGTGGCTCACCTCCCGGGTCATGGTGCTGGGAGGTCCCTGGCCCTCACACGTCCCGCATGTCTAAGGGTGCCCAGCCCTCCTCCCAGGTCATGTCACTGAAGGGTGCCGCGCTCACACCCAGTTCATAGCACGTGGTGCCCAGCCTCCCCAGGTCTTGGTGCTGAGGGTGCGGGTCCTCACACCCTGGTCATGTCACTAAAGGGGTGGCCCTGCAGGTCATGTCAGCAAGGGTGCCGGCCTCACACCCGGGTCATGGACCTGAGGGTGCCAGCCCCTCCACACCCCTATTCATAGCACTGAAGGGGTGCAACCCTCTACCCAGTTCTAGCACTGTGAGGTGCTGGCCTCCTCCCAGGTCATAAATTGCTGAGGGGTGCCTTCCTCACACCCCGGGTCATGTGAAGGTGCCAACCTGCACCCCAGTTCCAGCTTGCTGTGGGGGTGCCCGGCCTTCACACCCCGTTTCCTTGGCACTGAAAAGGATGCCAACCCTCTTCCAGTTCGCCTTTGAAAGATGTGCCCGCTTCCTCACACCCAGTTCCTTGCTGAAGGTGTGCAACCTCTAATCCAGGTTATGGTGCTGGAAGGATACAGCGCTTCCACCGCAGATGTGTGAGGTGCCGACCCTCTAACGGTTCCACCAACTGTAGAGTTTTGAGCCTTCACACCCCGTTTCATGGCTCCTGGTTGCTGGCCTCACACCCCAGGTCATGTCTGAAAGTTGACCCTCCCCCGGGTCATCATCCACTGAAGTGGTGCCCGGCCGTCACACCGGGTCATGGTGCTGATGGGGAATTACCCGGCCCTCACACCCCCGATTCATGGCAATGAAATCAGGCCAGGCCCTTACACCTCGATTCATGGCACTGAAATCCTGGTAAGCCCCAACACCGGGGTCATCGACACTGAAGGGTGCCCGGCCTCCCACGCCGTTCAGCACTGAAATCGAGCCAGGCCTCAAACTAGCGTCATCTGAAGGGTGCGGCCCTCACACCCGGTTACGCAGCACTGTAGGGGTGCCCCCCCTCCCCACCCCTGTTTGTGGCACCTAAAAATTTGACCCTGCAGTTCATATCACTGAATTGGTATCATCCATACCCCAGGTCATGTGAGAGGTGCCCATTCCTCCACACACCCCAGTTCCCTACCATAACACTGTGCGGTGGCCTGCACTCACACGCCCCCCGTTTTGCTGGCTTTGAAGGTGCCGGGCCTCTTACCCCGTGTCGCCGGCACTGAAGGGGAGCCCAGCCTCACTCCCGGTTCATGGCACTGATAG
>NW_024721886.1:0-8730 GCF_018991925.1 Homarus americanus | reverse complement strand
TTGTACTTTGGAGTGTGATTGGTGTGCCTGGGGAGTGTCAGAGAGTGTATCCGGAAGTGTCAGAGAGTGTGCCAGGGAGTATCAGAGGTGTACCAAGTGTCAGGGGTGTGCCTGGGAGTGTCAGGGTGTAACTGGGGTGTCCAGGAGGTGTGGCTGGGGGTGTCAGAGGTGTGCCTGGGGTGTCAGAGGTGTGCCTGGGGAGTGTCAGAATGGTACCTGGGAGTGTCAGAGGTGTACCTGGGAGTGTCTGTGATGTGTGTGCCTGGGGAGTGTCAGGGGAGAACCAGGGAGTGTAAGAGGTGTGCCTGGGAGTGTCAGAGGTGTGCAGGGGTGTCAGAGGTAAACCAGGGGGTGTCGGGGGTGAACCAGGGAGTGTCTGGTGTGCCTGGGAGTATCAGGAGGTGTGCTGGGGTGTCTGAGGTGTGCCTGGGAGTGTCAGGGGTGTGGGGAGTGTCAGGGTGTGCCTGGGGTGACAGCGGTGTGCCTGGGAGTGTCAGAGGTGTACCTGGGTGTCTGAGGAGGTGTGCCTGGGAGTGTCTGAGGAGGTGTGCCTGGAAGTGTCTGAGGTGTGCCTGGGGTGGGGTGTGCATAGGTGTCAGAAAGGAGGAATGCCTGGGGTGTCAGAGGGTATGCCTGGGCGTAGAAGTGTGCCTGGCCGTGTCTGGGGTGTGCCTGGCAGTGTCAGCGGTGTACCTGGGGTGTCAGGGTGTGCCTGGGAGTGTCAGCGGTGTGCCTGGGGAGTGTCAGAGGTGTACCTGGGGAGTTCAGCGGTGTACCTGGGAGTGTCAGAGTGTGCCTGGGGTGTCAGAGGTGTTCCTGGGAGTGTGGAGTGCCTGGCAGCGTCAAAGTGCCTTGGAGTGTCAGAGGTTGTGCCTGGTAGTGTCAGTAGGTGTACCTGGGAGTGTCAGAGTTGTACTTTGGGTGTGATTGGTGTGCCAGTGTAGAGGTGTACCTGGGAGTGTCAGAGGTGTACCAGGGGTGTCAGAGGTAAACCAGGGGATGTCAGAGGTGAACCAGGGAGTGTCTGAGGTGTACCTGGGGAGTATCGGAGGTGTACCTGGGGTGTCTGAGGTGTACCTGGGGAGTGTCAGGGGTGTGTAACTGGGTGTCAGGGGTGTACCTGGGAGTGACAGCGTTGTACCTGGGAGTGTCAGAGGTGTGCCAGTGTCTGAGGTGTACCTGGAGTATCTGAGGAGGTGTACCTGGAAGTGTTTGAGGTGTACTGGGTATGTGCCTGGGAGTGTCAGAGAATGCAGTGTCAGGGTATGCCTGGGCGTATCAGAGGTGTACTTACCAAGTGTCCAGAGGTGCACCTGAGGTATCAGAGGTGTGCCTGGGAGTGTCAGAGGTGTGCCTGGGGTGTCAGAGTGTTCCTAGAGTGTCAGAGGTGTGCCTGGGATTGTCAGAGAATGCAAGTGTCAGAAGTGTACCTGGAGTGTGAGGGTGTACCTGCGGGGATGTCAGGAATTGTGCCTGGGGAGTGTCAGGGGTGTGCCTGGGAGTCTCAGCGGTGTGCTGGGGTGTCGGCAGTGTGCCTGCAGTGTCAGAGGTGTGCCTGGGGTGTCAGGGATGTGCCTGGGAGTGTCAGCAGTGTGCAGGATATCAGCAGTGTGCATGCAGGGTGTCAGAGGTGTGCCTGGGGTGTCAGAGTGCTTAGGTGTCAGAGGTGTGCCTGGTAGTATCATTGGTGTGCCTGGGAGTGTCAGAGGTGTGCCTGGGGTGTCAGGTGGTACAGGGTGTCAGAGGTGTGCCTGGGGTGTCTGGAAGTGTGCCTCCAGGGTGTCAGGAGAACCAGGGGAGTGTAAGAGGTGTGCCTGGGAGTGTCAGGGTGTGCCAGGGGTGTCAAGAGACAGCCAGGGGTGTCAGAGGTGAACCGGGGTGTCTGGGGTGTGCCTGGGGTGTCGGAGGTGTGCCTGGGAGTGTCAGTGTAACTGGGAGTGTCAGGAGGTGCCTGGGAGTGTAGTGTCAGAGGTGGCACCTGGAGTGTCCAGGGGTGTGAAACTGGGTGTGTCAGAGAACTGTGCCTGGGATTGTGGGGTGTTCTAAGGTGTCAGAGGTGTACCTGGGATTTGTCAGTGGTGTGTGCCTGGGAGTGTCAGAGGTGTGTGCCTGGAAGTGTCAGGAGGTGTGCCTGGGGAGTGTCATTGGTGTACCTGGTGTCAGAGATGTGCCAGAGTGTGTGGGCAGAATGGGGAGTATCAGGAGGTGTGCCTGGGGTATCGGAGGTGTGCCTGGGGAGTGTCAGAGGTGTACCTGGTAGTATCAGTGGTGTGCCTGGGGTGTCAAGTTTGTACTTTGAGGTGTGATTGGTGTGCCTGGGGTGTCAGAGGTGTGCCTGGAAGTGTCAGTGTACCTGGAAGTGTCAGGGTGTACCTGGAAGTGTCAGAGGTGTACCTGGGTTTGTCTGGGAGTGTACCTGGGGATTGTCAGGAGGTGTACCTGGGAGTGTCAGGGGGGTGCAACTGGGAGTGTCAGGGGTGTGCCTGGGAGTGACAGCGTGTGTGTGCCTGGGGTGTCAGGGTGTGCCTGGGAGTGTCAGAGGTGGCCTGGAGTGTCAGCGGTGTGCCTGGGAGTGTCAGGAGGTGTACCTGGGAGTGTCAGAGAGTGTTCCTGGGAGTGTCGGAGGTACCTGGCTGCGTCAAAAGGTACAGCAGGTGTCAGAGTGTACCTGGTAGTGTCAGTGGTGTGCCTGGGGTCATAGAGTTGTACTTTGGAGTGTGATTGGTGTGCAAGTGTCAGAGGTGTATCCGGAAGTGTCAGAGGTGTACCAGGGAGTATCAGAGGTGTGCCTGGGAGTGTTAGGGGTGTACCTGGGAGTGTCAGGGGTGTGGCTGGGGAGTGTCGGAGGTGTGACTGGGAGTGTCAGAGGTGTGCCTGGGGTGTCAGAGGTGTGCCTGGGAGTGTCAGAGTGGTACCTGGGGAGTGTCCAGAAGTGTGCCTGGGGAGTGTCAGAGGTGTGCCTGGGGTGTCGGGGGAGAGAACCAGGGGTGAGGTGTGCCTGGGAGTGTCAGAGGTGTACCAGGGGAGTGTGGGGAGTAAAGCCAGGGGAGTGTCAGAGGTGAACCAGGGAGTGTCTGGGGTGTGCCTGGGGAATGTCGGAGTGTGCCTGGGGAGTGTCTGAGGTGTGCCTGGGGAGTGTCAGGGGTGTAACTGGGAGTGTCATGGGAGTGTGCCTGGGGGAGTGACAGCGCGTTGTGTACCTGGGGAGTGTCAGGGGTGTGCCTGGGGAGTGTCTGAGGTGTACCTGGGAGTGTCTGAGGTGGCACCTGGAAGTGTCTGAGGTGTACCTGGGAGTGTGGAGGGTGTACCTGGGGAGTGTCAGAGGAATGCCTGGGAGTGTCAGATCCTTATGCCTGGGCGTATCAGAGGTGTGCCTGGGGAGTGTCAGAGGTGCACCTCAGAGTGTCAGAGGTGTGCCTGGGGGTGTCAGAGGTGTGCCTGGGGTGTCGAGAGCCAGGGGAGTGTAAAGTGTGCCTATAGAGTGTCAGAGGTGTGCAGGGGTGTCAGAGGAGTACCTAGCAGTGTCAGAGGTGTTGCCTGGGGAGTGTCAGAGGTGTGCCTTGGTGTCGGATGTGTGCCTGGGGAGTGTAGAGGTGCCTTGGGGTCAGTCAGAATGTACCTGGAAGTGTCAGGGTGCCTGGAGAGGTGTCAGAGGTGTGGCACAGGGAGTGCCTGGGGTGTGCCTGGAGAGGTGTAGAGGTGTGCCTGTATAGGGGTGTCGGTGTGCCTGGGGTTCAGAGGTGTGCCTGGGGTGTCAGAGGTGCATGGGAGTGTCACAGGTGCCTGGGAGTGTCTGGTGTGCAGGGAGTGTCTGGGCTTTACCAGGGGAGTGTCTGAGGTGTGCCTGGTGTCTGGGGTGTTCTGGCATTGTCAGCCCCAGTGTGCCTGGGAGTGTCAGAGGTGTGCCTGGGGAGTATCAGAGGTGTAATGGGAGTGTCAGGGTGTGGCACAGGAGTGTGTCAGAGGTGTAACTGGGAGTGTCAGAGGAGTACCTGGGGAGTGTAATGTCAGAGGTGTACCTGGAAGTGTCAGGGGTGTGCCTGGAAGTGTCAGGGTGTGCCTGGAAGTGTCAGAGGTGTGCCTGGGATTGTCTCAAGGTGTGCCTGGGATTGTCAGGAGGTGTGCCTGGGGGTCCAGGGGTGTAACTGGGAGTGTCAGGGTGTGCCTGGGGTGACAGCAGTGTGCCTGGGGTGTCAGAGGTGTGCCTGGGGGTGTCTGAGGTGTGCCTGGGGAGTGTCTGGGGTGTGCCTGGAGTGTCTGGGGTGTGCATGGAATGTCAGAGGTGTATCTTGCAGTGTCATCGGTGTGCCTGGGAGTGTAGAGGTGTGCCTGGGGAGTGTCAGAGGAATGCCTGGGAGTGTCAGAGGTATGCCTGGGCGTATCAGAGGTGTGTGCCTGGGGTGTCAGAGGTGCCTGGGAGTGTCAGAGAATTAGCCTGGGAGTGTCAGAGTGTACCTGGGAGTGTCAGTGTTCTAAGAGTGTCAGAGATGTGCCTGGGATTGTCAGTGGTGTACCTGGGAGTGTCAGAAGTGTGCCTGGAAGTGTCAGAGGTGTGCCTGGGAGTGTCATTGTTGGTGTTCTGGGAGTGTCAGGGTGTACCAGGAGTGTCAGTGGTGTGCCTGGGGTGTCATTGGTGTGCCTGGGAGTGTCCAGAGGTGTGCCTGGAAGTGTCAGGTGTGCTGGAAGTGTCAGAGGTGTGCCTGGGGTGTGTGGGGGTGTGCCTGGGTGTCTGGGGTGTGCCTGGGGGTGTCTGACGTGTGCCTGGGGTGCCAGAGGTGTGCCTGGGGTGTCAGTGGTGAGAGGCTGGGGTGTCGGAGGTGAACCTGGCGGTGTCAAGGTGTGGGGAGTGTCAGGAGGTGTGCCTGGGGTGTCAGAGGTGCTTGGGGAGTGTCTGGGTGCACCAGAATGTCAGAGGTCGCCTGGGGTGTCGGCGGTGTGCCTGGGGTGTCAGGGGTGTGCCTGGGGTGTCAGAGGTGCATGGGGTCAGAGGTGCACTTCAGGTGTCACAGGTGCCTGGGAGACCTGGGGAGGTGTGACTGGGGAGTGTCTGGGCTGTGCCTGGGTGTCTGGAGTGTGCCTGGCCGGTGTGCAGGGGTGTGCCTGGCAGTGTCAGCAGTGTGCCTGGGGAGTGTCAGCAGTGTACCTGGGAGTGTCGGCAGTGTGCCTGGGAGTGTCAGAGGTGTGCCTGGGGTGTCAGCGGTGTGCCTGGGAGTGTCAGAGGTGTGCCTGGGAGTGTCACAGGTGTTCTGGGGAGTGTCGGAGGTACCTGGCGTCAAAGGGGTACTTGGGTGTGGGGGTGTGCCTGGTGGTGTCAGTGGTGTACCTGGGGTGTCAAGTTGTACTTTGGAGTGTGATTGTGCCTGGGGAGTGTCAGAGGTGTATCCAGGAAGTGTCAGAATTTCAGGGAGTATCAGAGGTGTACCTGGGAGTGTCAGGGGGGTGTACCTGCAAGTGTGGGGGTGTAACTGGGAGTGTCAGAGAGTGTAACACAGAATTGTGAGTGTACCTGGGGGTAAGAGGTGTACCTGGGAGTGTCAGAGTAGTACCTGGGAGTGTCAGAGGTGTACTTACAAGTGTCTGAAGTGTACCTGGGTGTCAGGAGAACCAGGGAGTGTAAGAGGTGTGCCTGGGGAGTGTCAGAGGTGTGCAGGGGTGTCAGGGGTAGGCCAGTGGAGTGTCAGGGTGAACTGGGGGTGTCTGGGGTGTGCCTGGGGTATCGGAGGTGTACCTGGGGAGTGTCTGAGGTGTGCCTGGGAGTGTCAGGGGGTGCTGGGGAGTGTCAGGGGGTGTGCCTGGGGTGACGGCGGTGTGTGCCTGGGGTGTCAGGGGTGTGCAGGGTGTCTGAGAGGTGTGTGCCTGGGGTGTCTGGGGTGTGCCTGGAAGTGTCTGAGGTGTGCCTGGGTGTGAAGAGGTGTACCTTAACAGGGGTGTCAGAGATACTTAGAGTGTCAGAGGTATACCTGGGCGTATCAGAGGTGTGCCTGGGGTATCAGAGGTGCACCAGGAGTGTCAGGAGGTGTGCCTGGGGAGTGTCAAGAGGTGTGCACAGAGTGTCAGAGGTGTTCCTAAGGTGTCAGAGGTGTGCCTGGGATTGTCATGGGTGTGCCTGGGAGTGTCAGAGGTGTGCCAGGGGAGTGTCAGTGGTGTGCCTGGGGAGTGTCATTGGTGTACCTGGGATTGTCGAGGTGTGCCTGGAGGTGTCAGGGGGTGTGCCTGGAAGTGTCACGGTGTGCCTGGAAGTGTCAGAGGTGTGCCTGGGGAGTGTCAGAGGTGTGCCTGGTAGTGTCCAGAGGTGAACCTGGGGTTGTCAGAGTTGTACTTGGGGAGTGTGGTGTGGTGTGCACCAGAGTGTCAGAGGTGTCAGGTGTCAGAGGTGTCTGAGGTGTACCTGGCATTGTCTGAGGTGTACCAGGCAGTGTCAGCGGTGTACCTGGGAATGTCAGCGGTGTACCTGGGAGTATCATTGGTGTACCTGGAAGTGTCAGGGGTGTACCTGGAATTGTCAGAGGTGTACCTGAGTGTGTCATTGGTGTACCTGGGAGTGTCAGAGGTGTACCAGGGAGTGTCAGAGGTGTATCTGGGAGTATCGGAGGTGTACCTGGGAATATCGGAGGTGTACCTGGGAGTGTCAGAGGTGTACCTGGTAGTATCATTGGTGTACCTGGGAGTGTCAGAGGTGTATCTGGAAGTGTCAGAGGTGTACCTCGGAGTATCAGAGGTGTACCTGGCAGTGTCAGAGGTGTACCAGGGAGTGTCAGAGGAGTACCTGGGAGTATCGGAGGTGTACCTGGGAGTATCGGAGGTGTGCCTGGGAGTGTCAGAGGTGTACCTGGGTGTGTCAAAGGTGTACCAGGGAGTGCCAGAGGTGAACCAGGGAATGTCAGTGGAGTACCTGGGAGTGTCAGAGGTGTACCTGGGCGTGTCAGCGGTGTACCTGGGAGTGTGAGAAGTGTACCTGGGAGTGTCAGAGGTGTACCTGGAAGGGTCAGGGGTGTACCTGGAAGTGTCAAGGGTGTACCTGGAAGTGTCAGAGGTGTACCTGGGAGTGCCTGAGGTGTAACTGGGAATGTCAGCGGTGTACCTGGGAGTGTCAGATATGTGCCTGGGAGTGTCAGAGGTGCACTTGGGAGTGTCACAGGTGCACCTGGGAGTTTCTGAGTTGTAACTGGGAGTGTCTGAGCTTTACCTGGGAGTGTCTGAAGTGTACCTGGCAGTGTCTGAGGTGTACCTGCCAGTGTCAGCGGTGTACCTGGGAGTGTCAGGGTGGCCGCAAATTGTCAGCAGTGGCCTGGGAGTGTCCAGAGGTGGCCACCTTGGAGTGTCCAGAGGTATTTCCTGGGAGTGTCGGAGTACCTGGCAGCGTCAAGGGTACCTGGGAGTGTCAGAGGAGTACCTAGCAGCGTCCAAGGGTACCTTGGGTGTCAGGGGTGTACATGGTAGTGTCAGTGGTGTACCTGGGAGTGTCAGAGTTGTACTTGGGAGTGTGATTGGGTGGCACCTGGGAGTGTCACAGGGTGTAGCCAGAGATGTCAGAGGAGTACCTGGGAGAATCGGAGGTGTACCTGGGAGTATCGGAGGTGTACCTGGGAATGTCAGAGGTGTACCTGGGAGTGTCAAAGGTGAACCAGGGAGTGTCAGAGGTGAACCAGGGAATGTCAGTGGAGTACCTGGGAGTGTCAGCGGTGTACTTAGGAGTGTCAGAGGTGTACCTGGGAGTGTGAGAAGTGTACCTGGGAGTGTCAGAGGTGTACCTGGAAGGGTCAGGGGTGTACCTGGAAGTGTCAGGGGTGTACCTGAAAGTGTCAGAGGTGTACCTGGGAGTGCCTGAGGTGTAACTGGGAGTGTCAGCGGTGTACCTGGGAGTGTCAGATGTGTGCCTGGGAGTGTCAGAGGTGCACTTGGGAGTGTCACAGGTGCACCTGAGAGTTTCTGAGGTGTAACTGGGAGTGTCTGAGCTTTACCTGGGAGTGTCTGAAGTGTACCTGGCAGTGTCTGAGGTGTACCTGGCAGTGTCAGCGGTGTACCTGGGAGTGTCAGCGGTGTACCAGGGAGTGTCAGCGGTGTACCTGTGAGTGTCAGAGGTGTACGTGGGAGTGTCAGAGGTGTTCCTGTGAGTGTCCGAGGAGTACCTGGCAGCGTCAAAGGAGTACCTGGGATTGTCAGAGGTGTACCTGGTAGTGTCAGTGGTGTACCTGGGAGTGTCAGAGTTGTACTTGGGAGTGTGATTGGTGTACCTGGGAGTGTCAGAGTTGTACTTGGAGTGTGATTGGTGGTACCTGGGATTGTCCCAGGTGCACCTGGGAGTATCTGAGGTGTTACTGGGAGTGTCTGAGCTTTACCTGGGAGTGTCTGAGGTGTACCTGGCAGTGTCTGAGGTGTACCTGGCAGTGTCAGCGGTGTACCTGGGAGTGTCATCGGTGTTCCTGGGAGTATCATTGGTGTACCTGGAAGTGTCAGGGGTGTACGTGGAAGTGTCAGAGGTGTACCTGAGTGTGTCATTGGTGTACCTGGGAGTGTCAGGGGGAGAACCAGGGTGTAAGAGGTGTACCTGGGAGTGTCAGAGTGCCAGGGGTGTGAGGAGGTAAACCAGGAGTGTCAGAGGTGAACCAGGGACTGAGGTGTACCTGGGATATCGGAGGTGTACCTGGGAGTGTCTGAGGTGTACCTGGGAGTGTCAGGTGTAACTGGGAGTGTCAGGGGTGTACCTGGGAGTGACAGCGTTGTACCTGG
>NW_024721885.1:0-14522 GCF_018991925.1 Homarus americanus | reverse complement strand
GGGATTAACAAGGGTAAAATGGAAGATGTTCTGAAGCTCAGTAATAATGAAATAACTAGAACAAATGGCTTTAAATTAGATAAATTCCGATTCAGAAAGGATATAGGCAAGCACTGGTTTGGTAATAGAGTTGTGGATATGTGGAATAGGCTACCGAGTGCCATAGTAGGATCGGGGACGCTAGGGAGCTTCAAGACGAAGTTGGATAGGCACATGGAAGTGCTGGGATGGGTGTGAAAGGCATCTGCCCTGTATGGGCCAGTCGGCCTCCTGCAGTATCCCACTTTCTTATGTTCTTATGTTCTTATGTTCACCTCACAATCTTTACTACATCTCACCTCACAATCTTCACTACATTTTACTTCACAATCTTCACTACATCTCACTTCACAATCTTCACTACATCTCACTTCACAATCTTCACTACATCTCACTTCACAATCTTCACTACATCTCACTACACAATCTTCACTACATCTCACTTCACAACCTTCACTACATCTCACTTCACAATCTTCACTACATCTCACTTCACATCTTCACTACATCTCACTTCACAATCTTCACCATATCTCACTTCACAATCTTCACCACATCTCACTTCACAATCTTCACCAAATCTCACTCCACAATCTTCACCACATCTCACTTCACAAGCTTCACTACATCTCACTTCACAATCTTCACTACATCTCACTTCACAATCTTCACTACATCTCACTTCACAATCTTCACTACATCCCACTTCACAATCTTCACTACATCTCACTTCACAATCTTCACCATATCTCACTTCACAATCTTTACTACATCTCACTTCACAATCTTCACTACATGTCACTTCACAATCTTTCACTACATCTCACTTCACAATCTTCACCATATCTCACTTCACAATCTTTACTACATCTCACTTCACAATCTTCACTACCTCTCACTTCACAATCTTCACTACATCTCACTACACAATCTTCACTACATCTCACTTCACAACCTTCACATCTCACCACACAATCTTCACTACATCTCATAATTTCACATCTTCACTACATCTCACTTCCACACCCTCTCACCATATCTCACTCTCACAATCTCTCACCACATCTCACTCTACAATCTTCACCACATCTCACTCCCAACTCATCACTACATCTCACTTCACAATCTTCACAACATCTCACTTCACAATCTTCACTACATCTCACTTCACAATCTTCACTACATCTCACTCCACAATCTTCACTACATCTCACTTCACAATCTTCACTACATCTCACTTCACAATCTTCACTACATCTCACTCCACAATCTTCACTACATCTCACTTCACAATCTTCACGACATCTCACTTCACAATCTTCACTACATCTCACTTCACAATCTTCATTACATCTCACTTCACAATCTTCACTACATCTCACTTCACAATCTTCACTACATATCACTTCACAATCTTCACCACATCTGACTTCACAATCTTCACTACATCTCACTTCACAATCTTCACTACATCTCACTTCACAATCTTCACTAACACCATCCTTCATCACTACATATAACATCCATCATCACTACTTATAACACCATCCATCATCATCACTACATATAATACTATCCATCATCACTACATATAACACGATCCATCATCACTACATATAACACCATCCACCATCACTACATATAGAACCATCCATCACGACATATAACACCATCCGACATCATTACATATAACACTAACCATCATCACTACATATAACATCATCCATCATCACTACATATAACTCCATCCATCATCACTACATATAACACCATCCATCATCACTACATATAAAACCAACCTATCATCACTACATATAACATCATCCATCATCACTACATATAACATCATCCATCATCACTACATATAGAACCATCCTATCATCACTACATATAATATCATCCATCATCACTACATATAACACCATCCAACATCACTACATATACACCACCCATCATCACTACATATAACATCATCCATCATCACTACATATAACTCTATCCATCATCACTACATATAACACCATCCAGCATCACTACATATAACACCAACCATCATCACTACATATAACATCATGCATCATCAATATATATATAACACCATCCATCATCACTACATATATTACCCTCTTATCATCACTACATATAACACCATCCATCATTACTACAATATAACGCCATCATTCATCACTACATATAACACCATCCATCATCACTACATATTATAACACCATCCATCATCTTTACAAACACCATCCCTCTTTACTATAGTGATAAACAGAGCTTTATTTTGTTGTCAATTTCTTTAAATTCCAACCTTATTAAACCGTAATTCTTTCTGTATGGTCAAATTTTGATTTGACCTCAGTGAGAGAGTTGTTAGTGTCAGTACATCACAATGGTGTTCCGACGCACTGTATCGAAGGTGACTAAGGTGGAGGTGAAGCCTTGCCAGATGAAGGAGAAGGGCCCCCGATCTAGCAAACTGCAGACCACAAAACACACTAAGACCCAAAACAACAAGACCCAAAACAACAAGACCCAAAACAACAAGAAGAAGAAGGAAACTACCACTTTCTGCCGTGTACAAAAGGACCAGTACCTGCCATGGGGAGACTACATCTTCACCGGGAAAAAGACACAAAAGAAGCGCTGAACCTACGCTTCTGATATTTAAAAATACTGTAATAAAAACATATTAATTGATTTTGTTTGTATTATTTATGCTTTTTTTTATTTTCATCTGTAAACGTGCTGTTTTGGGAATATATTTTGAGTTACATAATATTTAGGTACAGCAGTTTATTTCACTGTATCTACTTGTTTAACAAGTAACTGGACTTACAGTCTCCGATCGGGATTCTCAAAACAAATATTTGGCATCGAACTCCGTAAGTGAGCTCGTAATCTAGCCTGTAACTTACAGGACCTCAACACGATCAACCTGGATATAGTAGTCGCTATTTCCGGATTGCATGAAAAAAAATTAATAATATATGTTTTAATAATGCTTGTTAGACTTGTTTTATCATAGAATAATGAAGAAAATGTTTTGTACATCAACATACTAAAATACAATATTAGTTTTTTTTTACGACAAGAAGAGGCTTGGCTGTTCTATTTCTCGCTTTATGGAAGAGATGCAGCTTTTGTCTTCCTACAACTTTTCAAGTAATTTGTACCAAAATAGAAGATTTTTATTGTCCACATTTAGGGTATATTTTTTTTATGACTGAATAAACTTGCAAATAGACCTTATTAATGTGGTATAGCTGTAAATATCCTTCAGTAATGAAATCCAAATATGAGGTCAAGTGAACATTTTTGCTTAGACTCCGCCTTTGTTAGGACCAAGTTATAACAAGTTATTCTGCCAAGTATCCAATAAGTACCCATGACTCAGAGTTAAATAATACCTAACCTAATCTAAGTTCATCAAACTTAATAAAAAAAGTGGGGCAAAAAATAAGTGGTAAAGAAATTTTTTTCTCAAAAAAAGAATTATATTCAGAGGTTTTTATCCGATACCTTCAGTCGTGATTATTTTGATGCAAAATTAGTAAAATGTATTTAACCCTAACACTACCTCACCTTACCTAATCTTACCTTACCTTATCTAACCTAACCTAATGTTACCTAACCTAATCAAGCCGCAACGCTCATGACACAATTGAGTTCTCTAGAAAGTTTTAATTTCATTTTCATTTTTTAAAAATACATTTGCAGAGACAACAAACTTTTGATAATTATTTCTCCAACATATCTATAAATCTGTTGATGATATATAAATTTAGGATAGGTTAGGTTTGGTGTGATTAGGATAGGTTAGGCTATTTTAGGATAGTCTAAGTTAGCTTAGGAAAGGCTAAGTTAGGTTACGATACACTAGGTTAGGTTTTAATCTGCATGATATTTTTACTGAACTTTTAAACGATGTTATAATCCTGGCAGCAGGGTATCGATCACGAAAATAACACTTTGGTAGTTATAACATTTGATAAAGTTTATTATTACTGTAACATGAAACAAATCACTATAGCTGTACTTATCAATCCAGTATTAAATCTGTATTATCTTTGACCATCGCTCATTGGCCAACTTATCTCTGCACTGTTCTCTGATATAATAAAGTATTGGTGAATGGGAATATTAATCATTTGTGAGTCACTTACTATAAAGGAAACTGTAACGGATTCTATGGACAGTTGGGAATATTTTCACGGAATAAGTCGGAGTAACTCACCTCTTGCCCAAAAGCGATCCAAGGAGTTAATTCACAGAGCGAAAATCTAGACGAGTCTTCCTTGTTTGTTTTAGGTCATAACAACGAAAAGTTTAATAATGTTTATTACAATGATTCAGGTTTTACTGTAATTCTTCTTTTTTATATTTTAGTATTTTGTAGATTTTTTTCACCCAGTTCATTTCTTGTTTAGATTCATTATTGCAATTATTTTTATTACAGAGTTGAATTAAAAGTTTATATCTAAGTATTTTACAGCTTCACAAATACTTTATAAAATGTTGATACACACAGTGGACAGTTTTTAGTTCTTTCTTGTAATACCTCAGTATTACTCTGTTAAATTCTTACCATTTACACCTGACCATTTATTTATTTATTTTACAAATTGTTTAAAGAGAGAACATCACCAGCAGGATACAGATGATGAAGTAAATAGAAGTTTGTAACCTAACCCTACCCCCCACTGCTACCCCCCCCTCTTGTCCCACATTCTTACTCGTCACTCCTACCCCTTACTCCTACCCCTTACTCCCACCCCTTAATCCCACCCCTTATTCCCACCCCTTATTCCCACCCCTTGCTCCCACCCCTTCCTTCTACCCCTTACTTCTACCCCTTACTCCTACCCCTTACTTCTACCCCTTACTTCTACCCCTTACTCCTACCACTTACTCCTACCACTTACTCATAACCCTTACTCCCACCCCTTGCTTCCACCCCTTGCTTCCACCCTCTTACTCGTACCCCTTGCTCCCACCCCTTACTCCTACCCCTTACTGCCACCCCTTACTGCCACCCCTTACTCCCACCCCTTACTCCTACCCCTTACTCCGACCCCTTAATCCCACCCCTTAATCCCACCCTTACTTCCAATGCCCACTCCCCACCCCCACTCCCCAATCTCCTTACTCCCACCCCTTACTCCTACCCCTTACTCGCACCCCTTACTCCCACCCCTTACTCCCACACTTACTCCCACGCCTTACTCCCACTCCTTACTCCCACCCCTTACTCCCAACCCTTACTCCCACCCCTTACTCCTACCCCTTACTCCCACCCCTTACTCACACCCCTAACTCCCACCCTTACTCCCACGCCTTACTCCCATGCCTTACTCCCAACCCCCATCCTTCCACCACCCCACTCCCAACCCCACTCCCAACTCCCCACTCCTGCACCCCACTCCCCACCCCCACTCCCCACCCCCACTCCCCACCCCACTCCCACCCCACTCCCCACCCCTACTCCCCACCCCCCTACTCCCCACCCCTTACTCCCACGCCTTACTCCCACGCTGCACCCCCAACCTCACTCCCAACTCCACTCCCCACCCCCACTCCCAACTCCCCACTCCCCCACGCCCCACTCCCCACGCCCACTCCCACGCCCCACCCAACCTCATCCCCAACCTCCCCACCCCAACCCCACTCCCACCCATTACTCCCATCCCTTACTCCCACCCCTTACTCCCACCCCTTACTCCTACCCCTTACTCCCACCCCTTACTCCCACCCTTACTCCCACGCCTTACTCCCACCCCTTACTCCCACCCCTTACTCCCACCCCTTACTCCCACGCCTTACTCCCACCCTTCACTCCTACCCTTCGCTTCTACCCCCACTGTTACCCAACACTACGCTGGTAATTGAAGACATCATACATTTGTTCACTTAGACACCACTTATTATTCAGGACCTAATGGCTATAATATCAGAGTCATTATTCTTAACTCAACTTTATATATATATCAATTGTCAAAAACCTTCACTGCAAGAAAGAAAAGAACAGTCGGGTATGGCAGAAAATGTAATAAACGAACATGGAGTAAGACATCAAGCTCCATATTGTAAACAAGATCATCGTCATTGTTTATTTATTGCGAGGAAAAATATTGTTCGCAATATAATTATAAAAACCTTCTGTAATTCATTCTCTTCATTACACTAAAAGGTAATGAAGTATATAAAGAAAATAGTTTATAAATTACTAAAATAAAAATACGTATAAAAAGTAAAATAACATCTATTGATGGAATAGAAAAGAATTATATCGTAAGTGGGTAAAAGATTTCTTGGGTAGGTTTTAGAATACAATAACTGTTTTCTGCATTACACTGATGGTTCCAAGTCAGAAATTATCCTTAAGTTTTGTGAATCAGTATTTACAGTTTTTCTTAAAGGGTGACTTAAGTTACGGTCACACGATCCCTTTGATGAGCAATTAATTTGGAGCAAGAAATTACGAGTAATTTCTTCCAAATGTGGTCACACGAGTGGCTCTTGGTTCAGTTACTACAGCAAGAAAAAAAAGTTAACGCCGCTGTGCGAGTAGAAGGGAGACGGAACATCACAACAACAATGCAGACGACGCAGCAGCTATCCTTGGTATTATTGTTATTATTAAAAAGAAATGAGAGAAGCGAAGAAAAACTATTGGGGACTCGTAAGTGGCTGGCGAGGAGGAGGAACGAGTGTTTAATATAGACTGGTTCAACTATCGTAGTTACAGTAGGGAGGGTTGTTAGTGTGTGGAGAATGACCGGCTGTATGGGCTTGTGTTTTGTAAACAAACACGCCAAAACACCACCCAAATAATAAACTCAGTGTGTCGTAAAAACTGTTTGTGCATTTTATACATAATGTTATTGATCTATGTTATATATAGCCAAGGTAAATACTCGATAAATAAGCTTCGTGTCATTAAATATGGTATTAACCGGGTTTTGAACCGATAATCTTGCTCGAAATAGTCAAGAAATTGACTATCACGATTGTCAATAAAAATGCTTCAAAAACTTGCTCGAATTTCTTAAGTGGCAGCGCTTGATGTAAACACTTCTTGGCATTTTCTGTTTATCTAGTAGCAGGTATACACACAGATGTAATATGAGAAAATAAATTATGAATTCTGTCCAGGGAAGTGTTGTGAATATGACCTTGAGATAACACTTGTGTTAAGTGTGAATTTCCCTGTCTAGTGATATGTCCAACTACTACTCTGGGCCGCGAGACAGTGGTAGTGATTACAGATTGCCCACGAGGGGGCTAGTTTATTGGGCACCTCCTTACATCCTGTGCAAGGTGAAGCGCAGAAGCGTTTACAGTGCCCAACTGGGAAGCATGCGGAGTTCATGCTTGCCTTTATGACTCATGCATTAAGGGCGTAAAAGGACTGAAGGGTCATGGGTTTTGTCAGCAAGTTACATAAAGTGACAATGATGAGTGTGTGGGGGGAAAATTCCCGGTACAATTTATCTGTTTATGGCAAAGTGTGGCAGGTCCCTATTAATGTGAGCGGTGTTTACTGAATCAGCTGACCCTGGCTCGACCTTTTGAGAGACGCAAGCCAAGTGATCTAAGAGTCGTGAATAACATGGTGAATTACTTGGTGTTATTCATTTGGGTGAATATTTGTATAAATCAAAGGTGCTGTCACACACACACACACACACACACACACACACACCACACGTGGCACACCACCAACACACAGTTTCTGAGAAGGAGCTTGAGATTGTATTTAACGAAGTCTTAACTGGGAAAATGTTGTATGGCTTTTGTTATGGGGTAAGTTCTGGCGTGAACATTAAGACTATTTTCATAATTTTTTGTAACTAATATTTTTATCTGCCTGGTACAATTATTTATTAATTTGTATTGTAAGTTATGTCTTGATAGTCGATGTAATGTAACAATTTATTTTTTGTGTTAATGTTCATATAGATTGGTTCAGTGTTGCGGCTCTGACTCGTCAACGATGTTAATAAGCTCTTGAGTACATACTGCTGGTGAAACTATGTTATATTAACAACACGACAGACAAGTACTATAATACCTTAACATTTAACAATAATTCAGCCTTAATTTAATTTTTCACCAACTTAAGACACATAACCCAGAAGGAAGTAAGACGGGCAACATAACGCGGGATATCGTGGCTTCACTAAGTGCAAATTATGGAACTGGAGGTAACACATTATGGGAAAATGCGAGCCCTGCTAAGTGGTTCTCCTCAACATGGACGCAAACATCAGATGGACAAAGAAACAGAAGAACCCCGGATATACATTCATTTATTCTACAAAAAAGTTACGTAAACGAGCGTTAAATACGTTTAAGTAATCACAGTTTACGAAGCTGAAGTCGAGATATTAGAAGATGAAGAAGACTTTAGCATATCAGTATACCCCACGACCGGCGCCAGGATGTTAAGTGTGCCATCAGGGTATATTAGCTCTGAAAGACGGGTGCTATCGTGGTATATTAGCATACCTTCACCCTGAATGGTATATCAAAAAGTACAGGATTTACTTCACAGATATTTAGTTATATCTATCGGTATATTATATAAATTATATCAATATATCTGTGTATACCAAATATGGCATCAGAGTATATCACCGTTTGCCATCATATTCTCTAAATAACCTCAAAGTATACCCCCGAATGTTTAATATCATACACTATAAATGACACTGTAGTATGTTAGTATATAATCAGGGTATAACATAAATAATATCAGCATTGCTTAGAATATCATATATATTAAGCGTGAGGAATGGATGTATATGATTCAATATATCACAGTTACATAAAGCGGTATGTCAGCTCATCAGCATATCACTAGAATGACATCAGAGTATAGGACACTATACTCCAATAAATACTGTCAGGTATCTAAGTATATCAGGGTAATCACTGAGAAGTGTCAGAACATATCAGCATATTCCTTGACTGGTAACAAAGCATATCAACATACTCAAAGTATAATCAATGTCTCCGGAATAAACAAGCCAGTGACAGCAGCATATATTTTTGAAAATCAGCTGTGAAATATGTTCAGAACAGCCCAAAGTATACTATAATACTAAGCAACATTTGAAATATACCAGTATACTTCTTAACAGTCAGGGAAAAAATCATTATACAGATTAGTGTCCTCGAAGCAGATCAACTTGTCTCCTGCTTTCTGGGGACCCATTAGTGGCATATCAGTATATCCAAAGAGACACATCGGAGTATATTACCATATATCCCAAGTGCCATGAAGGGATATCAACATACCTGAGTATATTAACTAGCTCTCATAGTCTTCCACTCTCTCTTAGATCCATCAGAATATGTCAGCATATCACCCTATCTTCTGAAGGTCCAGTTTACCTTGTTCCGAAAGTATGTCGAAGCATACTAACAGATCCCCTGAATGCCTTGAGAACATATCAGTATACTTCTAGGTTAATTCATATCATATCAGTATATCCCCTGAATCTAAGGTATAGCTAACCTCATTTCAAATTATTATTAGAGTATGTTAACATATTCCCTTAGAAGCATACCAGCATATCTCTTATGTCATTACAGTCAACCAGTATACGCTCAGAGATAGATGCAAGCATATCAGGGTATATTAGCATACCCTGTAAGAGAGATATGAGCCTAGCTACATAACCAAGTATATCAGCATACCCCATATGCTCTTATAGTACATCAGCACACCCTCTGAGAGACAGAACCATACCAACATATCAGAACATATTAGTATATCCTTTAGAGTGATATGAACATAATGGCATATCAGATGACAAGAGTATATCAGCATAGTCTTTGAGGAGCATATCAGACCAACCTAGCATAAGCTCTTTAAGATAGATGGGAGCATATCTTAAATAGACTGGAACATACCAGAGCATATTAGCATATTAGCATATTAGCAAGGTGAGGAGGAGGAGGAGGAGGCAGGTGTCCACCGACCAGGTATGCCGATAGTCTGGTGATAATGTGGGTAAAACTGGTGTGTGTGTGTGTGTGTGTGTGTGTGTGTGTGTTCGTTCTCATGTTTATTTCTTGTAAGGTATGTGTCACCTAGCCGGCCATTTTGTTTACATTTTTCGGTCGCTCTAAAATACCATTAACCAATATTGAGTATAAACGTTTGGCTCAACTGATGATCTCAAACATGTCCCAACTTTTTTTTGCCTCAACTCCACATTCTGTAACTCATTTAGGTAGATGTCCCTCACTACACATACACTGGACTATGTGTAATGTTGCAGCTAATGTGTTATCAAGATATTGCACATTATAAATTTATGTGTGGTCATTATTATATCAAAAGGAGGAATTTTAAAGAGCTATTACACCACCTGTATCATTAGTTGTCGCCAGGTGAAGGAATGTTTAGGTAGATTATATTTTATTTACTGTAATTAAAGTTTCAATACCTAAGACGTTCCACTATAAGAGTCTTTCAACCTCAGGTAAGGTCTAAAGACTTTCTGCTCTAGGTCTTACACCCTGGAGTAGCTGTATCGTCCACATAGGTAATTACTCCACAAGGAACTACAAGTTACACCTTGATGTAATACTTCATTTATTGCCAAACTTTATAGGGAAATATTTTTTCACAAAGAATTTCAAGTTACAATTTCACATAACAAGTCACATTACAAACGTTCCTTCGGCTTACAGTTAAACTTTGCAATGTCAAGATATTTTTTTCACTGCAGAGGAAAGTATGCGTCATCATCACCACACACACACACAAAAAGACAAAACTCCTGTATCCAGATTCTCAAAAGTTTATAAATTAAATTCTTCCCTAAAATTAAACAGACAATACATCTATTTATCATAGAGTATGTGAACAATATCGACGCCATATTGGTTACCATCTTTGAGTTATATAATTAGTTAGCTTCATAGTGTTAATTATTTAGTTAAAAAGGAAAAATAATCTACTAGTGTGTGTTGTGACCAAAATATATCAACATTGTATTTACTTTATCCTCCAGGGGGCATCAGTCTAGAAAAATGACACAATTGACATCTACATAAAGTGACTGATCAAGGGTAGATATTGGCTACCTTTTGTGTTACTTTGAGGTCGTAAGAACACACAGAGCTGCTCTTAAGGATGTTTACCACAATACACCTCAACCAGTTTCTCATTCACTATGGTCAAACAATAAATCTGGTTCACAAGATACACCGTAAATTTTATTAGAATACAATAATCAATTACTGTATTATTGTATTGAGGCGAATAGTCTTATGGTGTTAAGATGTGTTCTTAAGCCACGAAGGTAAACAAAAGGTATTCAATATCTGCCTTGGTTGACGATGATCTGTCGACGTTAGCAAGTCCTCCTCCTCCTGCTCTCAAGTAAGGTAAGGAAGGCCTCACCTGACCAAAATTGTTAATTAAGATAGATTACCTGAAGATTAACCCTCCCAGCTTATTTCAACTAATGATTAACCTAACGCTACTTGGGAAGTTAAGTTAGGTTAGGTTAGGTTAGGGTAGGGTAGGGTAGAGTAGGGTAGGGTAGGGTAGGGTAGGGTAGGTCAGGTCAGGTCAGGTCAGGCAGTGCCAGTGTAGTTAATCTTGAGGTTAAATAAACTAGAGGCTAATCTTCACATGAGCCAGTAAGACACTTTGACGGAGGCGGTTACGTACAACAGGAAAGCTCTGATAACATATAATGTGCAGTATATACCGTTTAAGTTGCGTTAGCAGCTCTATACACCACTTATTGACTTACTCATTCACTGCCGTAGAAATATTTACTTCTCTAACAGTTTTCTATATGGTTCCCAGTCATTATAATACGACCTTGTAAAATCAAATGATCTAAATTAAACTAAACTTATCCAAATTAATCTTATTAGCTAACAAATCCTTCTAAACACGATATATGCAAATCAAAAGTTCTAAATTCAACTTAACTTATCGTAATATAACTATTATAACTAAACCATTTTAATTAAACCTAACCTAAACACCTCAAGTGCCACAAACAGAAGGAAAAAACACCTTTAATATTATCGTGTAGGAGGCCCCTGTAACCCACTAACTCCAGGTAATGCATCTATATCAATCTACCTGCGTTAGAAGCTCTATACGTGGCTATGATCGTTACCCACTGCTGGAGAACATTTGTACTTCTATAATTACCCCTGGAGAAACAATGCACCAATTTACGATTTATTTATTTTATTTTTCATTTATTTTTATTCTTGGTCCATACTGTAAACATCGCCCGCTTGTGAGTCCCGTCAGCCATTTTGTTCTAACTTTCGGGGATTCTAAAATAAGCTATAAATAAATAAATAAATAAATAAATAAAACAAGCATCTTTTGTTTTTCTAACCCATGAGCTGTGAATCTTCATTATATACTTCAACATTACTGTAAACTAAGGCTAGAGAGGGTGTGTACAGTACTAGTGGAGTCAAGACGAGAAGGTATTTCAAATCCATAAAGGGTTTTACAAGTGGAGAGTCTTACAAGTGGAGGGTCTTACAGGTGGAGAGTCTTACAAGTGGAGGGGTCTTACAGGTGGAGGATTTTAATAAGGATAAATACAGCAAGTCTTACAGTTGAATCAGCCAAGTCGAGGAAAACTCTTAAGAGTCACGTAACTTCTACCTGGTGTTACCTGTAATCAAGCTTCAGGTATATATGTAGAAGAATATTATCTCGTTACTATCATTCCTCTTCTATCACCGAGGTGGTGTATTAATATTTTGATGCCATGATAAAGAAGGAATAAAAGAGAAAAGACGCAAAGATATACCTATAAATGCAACCAGAATATACCCACATGCATAATCTAACCCATCAACCCAACCCAACCCTATCCTACACACACAGTACACAAAAGTCATTCTTGGTATCAGATGACGCCCTAAACCTCCTGTGTCGCCTAGACACATTTGAATCGGATGGTTCGTTGACGGTTTTATTTCATGGTATAAACCAGAAAGCAATTAGTTCGTAAGAACAGTGATCCAAATTCTTCACATCAGCTTCGTTTACGACCTCCAGCTGATATTTACTTCTGTTGTCTATATCAATCACATTTTATAATGAAAACAAAAATATGGTTAGTTACTTAAAAATGAAAAAAACATCATACCTAGATACTTAAGAGTGAGGAAAAAAGATACTTAAGATACTTAAAAATAAAAACACTCTTTGATACTTAAATTAGGACAAAATAAACGGACATAAAGATTTAACTATGAGCGGTGGATGTTACGACATGTACCGGCTATCAATACAGAGGCGCTATTTAGCCGTGAAGTTCTCTCAGAAACTCAACAAGACAATATGTGGTCACGTAAAAATTTCAGGTTAATTTTTAACACCATCCGTCATTTTAAACCTTAGCACCTGTAGATTAAGAAAATATATGGTGATATTTTTTCTGATGGGATAAAGGTCGTATTTGTCCAGAGAAGTAAGAGAGGAAAAAAATCACTTGAGAGGCATGACGCACAGAGTGTCTAAGGTGATAAAAGATCATATACTACCATTTGGGTTTTCAAATTAAGTTCATTACATAAAATATCAAACTCATAAAGATTACAAAAGAACAGAACATCATGAACTCTCTACAGCTATTGTCAGCCGTCAATATGCTGATGTACAGAAGCTACACAATGTTATTGGTGACTGTAATCCCAGGAAAATGATGCTCTTTTAAACTTGGTAACTGGAGCTGTAATGCCAGAAAATGCCAAATATGACAATCTATGTGCATATGAAGTTGGAAGACAAAATTATGAAAATTTTGTCAAGAAACGTATTGTTGGTCCATTGAGCATCTGGGAAAAGATGTCCAAGGTTAATCTTCTGTCGTGGAAAGCAGCAAATAAGACTTCAACCATCAAATTGCTATCACAAGTTATAGAACTTAAGCAGGACATACAGTATATGCATCACAGAAGGGCAGCACTGTGCATATCAAGTCACCAGACACTGATGTGTTTGGCATATTAAAGCAGCCTCAACTTGGAGAAAATACAAGTATGAAAACAGGAACTGGTGAGCGACGACACATTGGGCAGAGAGCCTTACAGGTTTCCATGCCTTCATAGGATCTGACTGCATTGGAAAATTTGTTGGCAAAGGAAAGAAAGCATGTTGGAGCACTTTGATGAAATCTAACACAAAAGTCCTAGATGCATTCAAGATGCTGAGTAGACCAAATGCCCTCCAGCAGACATGTTTATTGGTCTAAAGGAATTTGTATTTAAGCTCTACTGTCCACGAATGACTTTCACTAAACTGTCATAACTTAGATGGCATCTCTTCAAGAAAACGCAGGCAGAAGCTGGAGAACTACCAGCGACTGCAGCAACTCTAGAGTATCATATATTGAGAGGAAGGTATCAAGCTCTTCTGTGGTCTTGTGATGCAGACAGTGAAATGCTTTCACAATTAGAGCATGGCTGGA
>NW_024721884.1:0-33765 GCF_018991925.1 Homarus americanus | reverse complement strand
CCACGGCTATGATTGCCAACAACCACGACTATGATTGCCATCTTTACGATCATGATTATAACACCTACGACTATGATCATAAACCACGAAACTTCGCATGATCATAACGACGAAACAATATAACAACCCGACCATGATTATTGCGGCCGCGACTATGAGTTATAGCAACCGACCATGATTATAAGAACCAAGATCATGATTATAACAACCATGATGCATGATTATATACCACAACCATGAGTTACAACTACCGACCGCCGTTATTTGCAGCCCGACTATGAGTTATAAACTTAACCGACCATGATTATAACAAGCCAGACCATGAGTTATAACAGCCGCGAGGCCGCGAGTTATAACTACCACGACCATGATTGCAACTGCGAACATGATTATAACAGCCGACCATGATTTATAACGGCGACTATGATTGTAACAGCCACGACCCAGCAGTTTTAGCAAACACGACAATGACTATATCAGCCGACTATAGTCATAACCAGACCATGATTACTTGACAACCACGACAACGATTATAACAACAATGACCGCCAGTTACAGCAACCACGACCATGATTATAATAACCACGACCATGAATCATAACAACCGCGACCGCCCAGTTATAACAGCCATGACCATGATTATAACAACCAGGACCATGATTATAATAACCACGACCATGATTATAACAGCCACAACTATGATTATAACAAACCGACCATGTTTATAATAACCACGACCATGATTATAACGGCAAGCAACTATGATTACCAACAGCCGGCCATGATTATAACAACCACGACTATGATCATAAAAACGACCGCTGATTGCATAACATCCACGATCATGATTATAACAACCGACCGTAATATAACAACCACGACCGCCAGTTATAACAACCACGACTATGATTATCACCCGCGATCATGATTATAGCACCTCGACTATGATCGCAAACCCGCGAGCATGATCATAACGACGACCATGATTATAACAACCACGAGCATGATTATAAGAACCAAGACCGCGAGTTATAACAACCATGACTATGATTATAACTACCCGACCATGATTATAACTACCACGAACATGATTACCAACAACCGACCGCGGTTATAACAGCCACGACCATGATTATAACAACCACGACCATGATTTTAACAACCGACCATGATTATAACAGCCCGCGACTATGATTTATAATAACCGACCATGGTATATGACGACCATGATTATAAGAACCAAGACCATGATTATAACAGCCACGTGCCAGTCATAACAAGTATGACCATGATTTTAGCAATACGTCAATGATGATATCAGCCGACTATGATCATAACCACGACCATGATTATGATAACCCACGACCACGATTATAACAGCCACGGCCACGAATATAACAACAGCGACCGCCCAGTTATAACAGCCATGACCGCTGATTATAACAACCCACGACCGCAGATTATAACAACCACGACCATGATGACAGCAACCACAAACCTTGATTATAACAACCACGACCGCCCAGTTTATAACCAGCCACGACCATGATTACAGCAACCACGACCGCCCGATTATAACAACCGTCATGATTATAACAACCACGACGCTATGATCATAACCTGACCATGATTATAACAACCACGACCATGATTAATAACCCACGACCATGAATATAACAGCAAAGACCGCCGGTGTAACAGCCATGACCATGATTATAACAACCGACCGCCAGTTATAACAGCCACCACCATGATTACAACAACCACGACCGCCCAGTTATAACAGCCACGTCCATGATTATAACAGCCACGACTATGATCATAGCCACGACCATGATAATAGCCAACAGCCACGTCGCGGTTATAGCAACCACGATCATGATTATAACAACCACGTCCATGATTATATCAGCCACATTTATGATCATAACCACGACCATGATTATAACAACCACGACCATGATTAATAACCGACCATGAATATAGCAACAACGACCATGATTATAACAACCATGACCATGATTATAACAGCCACGACCAGGATTATAACAACCACGACCATGATTGTAACAGCCACGACGATGATTATATCACCCACGATCGCGGTGTAACTGCCACGACCATGATTATAGAACCACGGCCATTATAAAAGCCACGACCATGATTATAACAGCCGACTATGATTATACCCACGATCATGATTATAACACCTCGACTATGATCGCAAACGGCGAGCATGATCATAACGACAGCATGATTATAACAACCCGCGACCGCAGTTATAAGAACCAAGACCATGATTATAACAACCATGAGCTCTGATTTTGTAACTGCCACGACCGCCAGTTATAACTACCACGAACGCATGATCATAACAACCACGACCATGATTACAACAACCACGATCATGATTATAAAAACCACGGCTATGATTATAACAACCACGACCGGCGTTCACTAACAGCCGACTATGATTTATATCACCCGCGATCGCCAGTTATAACACCCTGCGACTATGATCATAAACCACGAGCATCATCATAACGGCGACCATGATTATAACAGCCGGGCGCGATTATAACAGCCACGACCGCCGATTATAACAGCCCGACCGCCCAGTTATAACAGCCAAGACCATGATTATAACAACCATGACCATGATTATAACTACGTCATGATTATAACTACGCGAATATGATTGCCAACAACCACGACCATGATTATAACAGCCACGACATAGTTATAACAACCGACCAAGATGATTACAACCACGACCATGATTATAATAACCCGGCCATGATTATAACAACCACGACCATGATTATAACAACCACGACCGCCAGTTTAACAGCCACGACCATGTGATTATAACAGCCGACCATGGATTTTTAACAACCCACGACCGCTGATTATAACAACCCGACTATGATTACTTAACCCGACCGCCAGTTATAACAACTTCGACCAAGATTATAACAACCACGACCATAGTTATAACAACCCGACCAGGATCAAGAACAGCTACGACCGCCAGTTTTTAACAACCACGACAATGACTATATCAACCCATTATGATCATAACCACGACCATGATTATGATAACCGACCACGATTATAACAACCACGACCGCCGGTGCAACAACCACGACCATGATTATAATAACCACGTGCGCGGATATAACAACAACAGCGATGATTATAACAACCACAACCATGATTAAAACAGCCACGACCATGATTATAATAACCACCACCACCATGATTATAACAACCACGACCATGATTATAACAGCCACGACCGTAGTTATAACAACCACTAACATGATTTTAACAACCGGCCATGATTACAACAGCCAGGACCATGATTATAACAGCCACGACCATGATTGCAACAACCCGACCATGATTTTAACAACCACGACCATGATTACAACAACCACGACCATGATTACAACAACCCGTCCATGATTATAGCAACCACGACTATGATCATAACCGACATGATTATAACAACCACGACCATGGTTTTAACAATCGCGACCATGATTGCAACAACCACGACCATGATTATAACGAAACCACGTCCATGATTATAACAACCACGACTATGATCATAACCACAACCGCCAGTTATAACAACCACGATCATGATTATAGCAACCCGCATTTTATGATTATAACAACCACGACTATGATTATATCGCCACGATCGCCCAGTTATAACACCTCGACTATGATCATAAACCGACCATGATCATAGCAACGACGACCATTATTATAACAACCACGACCATGATTATTGCAGCCACGACCATGATTATAACAGCCACGACTATGATTGCCAACACCGACGACCATGATTATAACAGCCAAGACCATGATTATAACATCCATGACCATGATTATAACTACCACGACCATGATTATAACTACCACAAACATGATTATAACAACAACATTGTGATTATAACAACCACGACTATGATTATAACAACCGCGACCATGATTATAACAACCCATTACTTGATTTTAACAACCACGACCCATGATTATAGCAACCACGATATGATTTTAACAACCACATTACTTGATTATAACAACCGACTATGGTTATAACAACCGACCATGATTATAACAACTAAGACCAATTATAACAGCCGTCGCGGTTTGCCATAGCCACGACCATGATTTTTTGCTGTAACCCGACCATGATTGCCAACAGCCACGACTATGATTACTTAACAGCCACGACCCACGATTATAGCAACCACAGCCATGATTATAACAACCCACGACCGTAGTTATAACAACTACTACCCAAGATTACATAACAACCGGCCATGATTATAAGAACCACGACCAGGATCGCTGCGCTACGACCATGATTTTTAGCAACCCGCGACAATGACTATATAAACCCACGACTATGATCGCCGCCACGACCATGATTATGACAGCCACGACCACGATTATAACAACCACGACCATGATTACAACAACCACGACCGCCGGTGCCGTAACCGCGACCGCCAGATACTTAACAGCAAGCGACCATGATTATAACAGCCCCAACCGCCCAGTTAAAACAGCCCGCGACCCATGATTATAGCCGACCATGATTATAACAGCCACGACCGCCAGTTATAACAGCCGCGACCATGATTATAACAACCCACGACCATGATTTTAACAAGCGACCATGATTACAACAACCAGACCATGATTACAGCAATACGACCATGATTATATATACGACCATGAATATAACAGCAACATTACTTGATTATAACAGCCCCAACCGTAGTTAAGAGCCCAGCCCGCGACAATGACTATAATAGCCACGACCATGATTACATAACAGCCACGACCATGATTATAACAACCACGACCATGATTATAGCAACCACGACCATGATTTTAACAACCACGAACATTGATTACAGCAACCGGGACCATGATTACCAACAGCGGTTCGCGAGTATAACAACCCACGACCATGATTTTTAACAACCCACGACCATGATTACAACAACCACGACCGTAGTTAGCAACAACCGCGCTGATTATAACAACCCGCGATATGGTCATAACCGACCCAGTTATAGCAACCACGACCATGATTTTAACAGCCACCACCATGATTGCAACAACCACGACCGCGGTTACCAACAGCCACGTCCGCCGGTTATAACAACCACGACCATGATTATTGCAGCCACGACCATGATTATAACAACCACGACAATGATTATAACAACCACGACCATGATTATAACAGCCAAGACCATGATTATAACAACCATGACCATGATTATAACTACCACGACCATGATTACAACCACCACGAACATGATTATAACAACCAAGACCATGATTATAACAACCACGACCATGATTATAACAACCACGACCATGATTATAATAACCACGACCATGATTATAACAACCACGACCATGATTATAACAACCACGACCATGATTATAACAACCACGACCATGATTATAGCAACCACGACCATGATTATAACAACCACGACCATGATTATAACAACCACGACTATGATTATAACAACCACGACCATGATTATAACAACGACGACCAAGATTATATCAACCACGACCATGATTTTAACAACCACGACCAGGATCATAACAACTACGACCATGATTTTAACAACCACGACAATGACTATATCAACCACGACTATGATCATAACCACGACCATGATTATGACAACCACGACAACGATTATAACAACAACGACCATGATTACAACAACCACGACCATGATTATAATAACCACGACCATGAATATAACAACAACGACCATGATTATAACAACCATGACCATGATTATAACAACCACGACCATGATTATAATAACCACGACCATGATTATAACAACCACAACTATGATTATAACAACCACAACCATGATTATAAAAACCACGACCATGATTATAACAACCACAACTATGATTATAACAACCACGACTATGATCATAACCACGACCATGATTATAACAACCACGATCATAATTATAACAACCACGACCATGATTATAACAACCACGACCATGATTATAACAACCACGACTATAATTATATCACCCACGATCATGATTATAACACCTACGACTATGATCATAAACCACGAGCATGATCATAACGACGACCATGATTATAAAAACCCCGACCATGATTATAAGAACCAAGACCATGATTATAACAACCATGACTATGATTATAACTACAACGACCATGATTATAACTACCACAAACATGATTATAACAACCACCACCATGATTATAACAACCACGATCATAATTATAACAACCACGGCTATGATTATAACAACCACGACCATGATTATAACAACCACGACTATGATTATATCACCCACGATCATGATTATAACACCTACGAATATGATCATAAACCACGAGCATCATCATAACGACGACCATGATTATAACTAAGCCGTGCGTTGCAGCGGCGAACCATGGTCCATGGCCTCTGACCATGATCGCAGCAGCCACAGCCATGATTATAACAGCCACGACCATGATTATAGCAACCACGACCATGATTATAACAGCCACGATCCATAGTATGGCAGCACGACCATGATTATAACAGCCGACCATGATTATAACAAACACAACCATAGTTAAAACAATACGACCATAATTATAATAACCCGACCATGATTATATAACAACCACGACCATGATTTTTGTAACCACGACCATGATTATAGGGCAAGACCGCCAGTTACGCCCAGCCACGACCGCGGTTATAACAGCCGTTATGATTATATAACAGCCACGACTATGATCATAACAGCGACCATGATTATAACAACCCGACCATGATTTTAACAACCACGACCAGGTGCAGCAGCCAGGACCGCTGATTATAACAACCACGACCATGATTTAACAACCACGACCATGATTTTTGGCAACCCGCGACCGCGGTTACACAGCAAACACAACCATGATTATAACAACCACCTCCATGATTATAACAGCCACGACTATGATCATAACCGACCGCGTTACCAGCGACGCGACCATGATTTTTAACAACCCGACCATGATTACAGCTGCGGCCGTTGCCAACAACCACGTCCATGATTATAACAACCACGACTGGCGAGTCGCCAACCACGACCATGATTATACCAGCCACGGCTATGATTATAACAACCACGACTAGCAGTTATATCACCCACGATCATGATTATAACACCTACGACTATGATCAGCAGCCCGCGAGCATGATTATAAGAACCAAGACCATGAATTATAGCAACCATGACTATGATTACCAACTACCACGACCATGATTATAACAGCTACGACTATGATTATAACAGCCACGACCATGATTATAACAACCAAGACCATGATTACTTAACAGCCATGACCATGATTATAACTGCCACGACCATGATTACCGCTACCACGAACATGATTACGCCAACAACCACGACCATGATTATAACAGCCGCGACTATGATTATAACAGCCACGACCGCCAATTATAACAACCACGACCATGATTATATCAGCCACGACCATGATTATAACAGCCACGACCATGATTACAACAACCACGACCATGATTATAACAACCGTCCATGATTGTAACAACCACGACTGCCAGTCATAACGAAGCCATGATTATAACAACCATGACCATGATTTTAACAACCAAGACCATGATTACAACAACTCGGACCATGATTGGCAGCGGCCGGCCATGATTATAACAGCCACTTCCATGATTATAACAGCCACGACTATTATCGCGAAAGCGACCATGATTATATAACAACCACGACCATGATTTTAACAACCACGACCATGATTACAGCAACCACGACCATGATTACATAACAACCACGACTATGATCATAACCACGACCATGATTATAACAACCACGATCATGATTATAACAGCCACGACCATGATTTTTAACAACGACCGCGGTTTTAACAGCCGACCATGATTACAACAAACACGACCATGATTATAACAACCACTTCCATGATTATAACAGCCACGACTATGATCATAACCACGACCATGATTGTAACAACCACGACCGCCAGTTTTAACAACCACGACCATGATTACAACAACCAGGCCATGATTATAACCGTCCATGATTATAGCAAGCCACGACTATGATCATAACCGACCATGATTATACCAGCCCGCGGCTTTATGATTATAACAACCACGACTATGATTATATCACCCACGATTCGTTCTTTCGACTATGATCATAAACCCGCAGGCATGATCATAACGGCGACCACTATTATAACAACCACGACCATGATTATTGCAGCCACGACCATGATTATAACATACGACTATGATTATAACAACCACGACCATGATTATAACAGCCAAGACCGCGGATTATAACAACCATGACCATGATTAAACTTTACCGCGACCATGATTACAACTACCCGCGAGACATGATTACCAACAACCAAGACCGCGGTTATAACAACCGACCATGATTATAGCAACCACGACCATGATTATAATAGCCGACCATGATTATAACAACCACGACCGCCCAGTTATAAGCAACCACGACCATGATTTTTAGCAAGCCACGACCATGATTATAGCAGCCGACCATGATTTTAACAAGCCACGACCATGATTATAACAACCGACTATGATTACCAACAACCGACCATGATTATAACAGCGGCGACCAGATTATATCAACCCGACCATGATTTTAACAACCACGACCAGGATCATAACAGCTACGACCATGATTTTGGCAACCCGCGACAATGACTATATCAACCCGCGACTAGCCAGTCGCCAGCAGCCGGTGCAGCGACAACCCGCGACAACGATTATAACAACAGCGACCATGATTTACAGCAACCACGACAATGATTATAATAACCACGACCGCCGAATATAACAACAACGACCATGATTATAACAGCACAGTGGCGATTATAACAACCACGACCGCGGTTATAATAACCCACGACCGCCCAGTTATAACAACCACAACTATGATTATAACAACCGTCCATGATTATAAAAACCACGACCGGTTATAACAGCCACAGCTATGATTACTTGTACGACTATGATGATCTTAACCACGACCGCTGATTATAGCAAGCTACGATCATGATTATAACAGCCACGACCATGATTATAACAACCCACGACCATGATTATAACAACCCGCGACTATAATTATATCGCGATCATGATTTGCGGCTTTCACGACTATGATCATATACGAGCATGATCACCCAACGACGACGCGCGGGTGCCATTTAACCCCGACCATGATTATAAGAACCAAGACCATGATTATAACAGCCGCGACTATTATTATAACTACAACGACCATGATTATAACTACCACAAACGCCAGTTATAACAGCCACCACCATGATTATAACAGCCACGATCATGATTACTTAACAGCCACGGCTATGATTATAACAACCACGACCGCCAGTTATAACAACCACGACAATGATTATATCACCCGATCATGATTATATACCTCGGGGCCATGAACGCAAACCGAGCATCATCATAACGACGACCATGATTATAACAGCCACGACCATGATTATAGCAGCACAGCATGATTATAACAGCCTCGACCATGATCATAACAGCCACAGCCGCCAGTTATAACAACCGACCATGATTACCAACAACCCGACGTGATTATAACAACCACGATCCATGATTATAACAGCCACGACGCGTTGCGCTTAACCCACGACCAATTTTTATAACAACCACAACCATGATTAAAACAACCGACCATGATTATAATAGCCACGACTATGATCATAACCACGACCATGATTATTACAACCACGACCATGATTTTTAACAACCGACCATGATTACAGCCAACCGACCGCGGTTATAACAGTACGTGCGTTATAACGGCGGTACGTTTATAACAACCACGACCATGATTATAACAACCACGACCCACGTTATAGCAACCACGACCATGATTACAACACCCACGACCGTGATTATAATAACCACGACCATGAATATAACAACAACGACCATGATTATAACAACCACGACCGCGTTTGTATAATAACCACGACCATGATTATAATATACGACCATGATTATAGCAACCCGCGACTGCGGTTATAACAACCCACGACCATGATTGTAACAGCCACTGCCATGATTGCATCAGCCCGGCGAACGCCACGTCCATGAATATAACAACCGACTCTGATCATAACCCGCGACCATGATTATAACAACCACGATCAAGATTATAACAACCACGGCTATGATTATAACAACCACGACTATGATTATATCACCCACGATCCTTGATTATAACACCTCGACTATGATCGCAAACCACGAGCATGATCATAACGACGACCATGATTATAACAACCACGACGACTATGATTATAACAACCACGACCATGATTATAACAACCACGACCATGATTATAACAACCACGACCATGATTATAACAACCACGACCGAGTTAAAACAACCACGACCATGATTACAATATCAACGACCATGATTAAAACAACCACGACCATGATTTTTAACAACCACGACCATGATTATAGCAACCACGAATATAATTATAACATCCACGACTATGATTATAACAACCACGATCATGATTATAACAACCACGACCATGAATATAACAACCACGACCATGAATATAACAACCACGACTATGATTATAACAACCACAACAATACTTATAACAACCACGAACATGATTATAACAACCACGACCATGATTATAACAACCCCGAATGTAGTTTATAACAAGGACTACCATGAATATAACAAGCACGACCATGAATATAACAACCACGACAATGATTATAACAACCACGACTATGATTATAACAACCAACGACAATACTTATGACAACCACGAACAAGATTATAACAACCACGACCATGATTATAACAACCACGAATATGGTTATATCAAGGAACTACCATGAATATAACAAGCACGACCATGAATATAACAACCACGACTATGATTATAAAACCACGACCATGATTATAACAACCACGACTATGATGAAAACAACCACGACCATGATTATAACAACCGACCATGATTATAACAACCACGAATATAATTATAACAACCACGACCACGAATTATAACAACCACGATTGCCAGTTATAACAACCCGACCATGAGATATAACAACACGACCATGATTATAAAAACCACGACTATGATTATAACAACCCGACTATGATCGCGACCGACTTTGATTATAACAACCACGACCATGATTATAACAACCACGACCATGATTATAACAAACGACCGCCATGATTATAACAAGCACGAATATGAGTATAACAACCATGACTATGATTATAACAACCACGACTATGATCACAACCACGACTATGATTATAACAACCACGACCATGAATATAACAACCACGACTATGATTATAACAACCACGACCATGATTATAACAACAATGACCATGATTATATCAACCACCACCATCATTATAACTACCACGACTATGATGATAACAACCCGCGAGCATGATTATAACAACCACGACTATGATTATAACAACGACGACCATGATTATAAAAACCACGACTATGATGAAAACAACCACGACCATATTTATAACAACCATAACCATGATTACAACAACCACGACCAGATTATAACAACCACGACCATGATTATAACAATTATGACCCATGATTATAACAACCGACCATGATTATAACAAACACGACTATGATTATAACAACCACGACAATAATTATAACAACCACGAACATGATTATAACAACCACGACCATGATTACAACAACCTCGAATATAATAATGAAAACCACGACCATGATTATAACACTCACGACCATGATTATAACAACCACGACTATGATTATAACAACCACGACCATGACTATAACAACCACGACCATGAATATAACAACCATGAATATAATTATAACAACCACGACCACGATCATAACAACCACGATTATGATTATAACAACCACGACCATGAATATAACAACCACGATCATGATTAAAACAACCACGCCCATGATTATAACATCCACGACCATGATTATAACAACCACAACCTTGAATATAACAACCACGACTGTGGTTATAACAAACACGAATATGATTATAACAACCACGACCATGATTATAACAACCACGACTATGATTATAACAACCACGAACATGACTATAACAACCACACACCATGATTAAAACAACCACGACTATGATTATAACAACCACGACCATAAATATAACAACCACGACCATGATTACAACAACCACGACTATGATTATAACAACGACGACCATGATTATAACAACCACGACCATGATTATAACAACCACGACTATGATTATAACAACCACGACTATGATCATAACCACGACTTTGATTATAACAACCACGACCATGATTATAACAACCACGACCATGATTATAACAAGCACGAATATGAGTATAACAAACACGACTATGATTATAACAACAATGACCATGATTATATCAACCACCACCATCATTATAACTACCACGACTATGATTATAACAACAATGACCATGATTATAACAACCACGACCATGATTATAACAACCACGAATATAGTTATAACATCCACGACCATGATTATAACAACCACGACAATACTTATAACAACCACGAACATGATTATATCAACCACGACCATGATTATAACAACCACGAATGTGGTTATAACAAGGACTACCATGAATATAACAAGCACGACCATGAATATAACAACCACGACCATCATTATAACAACCACGACCATCATTATAACAACCACGACCATGATTATAACAACCACGACTATGATTATAAGACCCACGACCATGAATAAAACAACCACGACCATGATTATAACAACCACGATTATGATTATAACAACCACGACCATAATTATAACAACCACGACCATCATTATAACAACCACGACAATGAATATAACAACCACGATTATGATTATAACAACCACGACCATAATTATAACAACCACGACCATCATTATAAGAACCACGACTATGATTATAACAACCACGACCATGAATATAATAACCACGACCATTATTATAGCAACCAAGACCATCATTATAACAACCACGACCACGATTATAACAACCACGACTATGATGAAAACAACCACTACCATGAATATAAGAACCACGATCATGATTATAACAACCACGACCATGATTATAACAACCACGACCATCTTTATAACAACCACGACCATCATTATAACAACCACGACTATGTTTATAACAACCACGACCATGAATATAATAACCACGACCATCATTATAGCAACCAAGACCATCATTATAACAACCACGACCACGATTATAACAACCACGACTATGATGAAAACAACCACGACCATGAATATAAGAACCACGATCATGATTATAACCACCACGTCCATGATTATAACAACCACGACCATCATCATAACAACCACGACCATCATTATAACAACCCCGACCATCATTATAACAACCACGACTATGATTATAACAACCACGACCATGAATAAAACAACCACGACCATGATTATACAACCACGACCATGATTATAACAACCACGACCACGATTATAACAACCACGACATGATAAAACAACACGACAATGAATATAACAACCACGAATGATTATAACAACCACGACCATCATTATAACAACCACGACCATCATTATAACAACCACGACCATCATTATAACAACCACGACCATCATTATAACAACCACGACCATCATTATAACAACCACGACCATGATTATAATAACCACGACTATGATTATAACAATCACGACCATGATTATAACAACCACGACCATGATTATAACAACACGACCATCATTATAACAACCACGACTATGTTTATAACAACCACGACCATGAATATAATAACCACGACCATCATTATAGCAACCAAGACCATCATTATAACAACCACGACCACGATTATAACAACCACGACTATGATGAAAACAATCACGACCATGAATATAAGAACCACGATCATGATTATAACAACCACGACCATGATTATAACAACCACGATCATCATTATAACAACCACGACCATGATTATAACAACCACGACCATGATTATAACAACCACGACCATGATTATAACAACCACGACCACGATTATAACAAACACGACCATGAATAAAACAACCACGACCATGATTATAACAGCCACGACCATGATTATAACAACCACGACCATCATTATAACAACCATGACTATGATTATAACAACCACGCCCATGAATATAATAACCACGACCATCATTATAGCAACCAAGACCATCATTATAACAACCCCGACCACGATTATAATAACCACGACTATGATGAAAACAACCACGACCATGAATATAAGAACCACGATCATGAATATAACAACCACGACCATGATTATAACAACCATGACCATCATTATAACAACCACGACCATCATTATAACAACCACGACCATGATTATAACAACCACGACTATGAATATATAATAACCACGACCATCATTATAGCAGCCAAGACCATCATTATAACGGCCACGACCACGATTGTAACAGCCATTTATGGTGAAACAACCCGACCATGAATATAAGAACCACGATCATGATTATAGCAACCACGACCGCCAGTTATAACAACCACGACCGCCAGTTATAATAACCACGACCACCAGTTATAACAACCACGACCATGATTATAATAACCACGACCATGATTATAACAATTACGATCATGATTATAACAACCACGACTATGATTATAACAACCACGACTATTTTAAAAACAACCACGACCATGATTATAACAATTACGATCATGATTATAACAACCACGACTATGATTATAACAACCACGACCATCATTATAACAACAACAACCATGATTATAACAACCACGACTATGATTATAACAAGCACAACCATAAATATAACAAGCACGACCATGATCATAACAACCACGACTATTATTATAACAACCACGACTATGATTAAAACAACCACGACCATAATTATAACAACCACGACTCTGATTATAACAACCACGACATTTATTATAATAGCCACGACCATGATTATAACAACCCACGACCATGAATATATCAACCACGACCATCATTATAACCAAGCACGACTGATTTTTAACGGCTTACTACCATGAATAAACAACCACGACCATGATTATGTACGACCGCGCGGTTATAACAACCACAACCATATGATTGTAACAACCACGACTATAATTCATAACCACGACCACAGTTATAACAGCCACGATTATGATTATAACAACCGCGACAATGAATATAACAATACGATTATGATTATAACAACCACGACCATAATTATAACAACCACGACCATCATCATAAAAACCACGACCATCATTATAACAACCACGACTATGATTATAACAACCACGACCATGAATATAATAACCACGACCATCATTATAGCAACCAAGACCATCATTATAACAACCACGACCACGATTATAACAACCACGACTATGATGAAAACAACCACGACCATGAATATAAGAACCACGATCATGATTATAACAACCACTACTATGATTATAACAGCCACGACCATGAATAAAACAACCACGACCATGATTATAACAGTCACGACCATGATTATAACAACCACAACCATGATTATAACAACCACGACTATGATTATAACAACCACGACCATTATTATGACAATCACGACTATGATTATAACAACCACGACAATAATTATAACAACCACGAACATGATTATAACAACCACGACCATGATTACAACAACCACGAATATAATAATGACAACCACGACCATGATTATAACACTCACGACCATGATTATAACAACCACGACTATGATTATAACAACCACGACCATGACTATAACAACCACGACCATGAATATAATAACCATGAATATAATTATAACAACCACGACCACGGTTATAACAACCACGATTATGATTATAACAACCACAACCATGAATATAACAACCACGACCATCATTACAACAACCACGACCATGATTATAACAACCACGACTATGATTATAACAAAACCGACCAGGAATATAATAACCACGACTATGATTATAACAACCACGACATTGATTATAACAACCAAGGCTACGATTATAACAACCTCGACCATGATTATAACAACCACGACCATGATTATAACAACCAGGACTATGGTTATAACAACCACGACAATAATTATAACAACCATGACCCTGATTATAACAACAACGAATATGATAATAACAACCACGACCATGATTATAACACTCACGACCATGATCATAACAACCACAGCTATGATTATAACAACCACGACCATGATTATAACAACCACGACCATGATTATAACAGCACGACCGCCGTTATAACACCATGATATACTTATAATAACCACGAACACGATTATAACAACCACGATTATGATTATAACAATCACGACCATGAATATATACCAGGATCATGATTATAACAACCACGTCCATGATTATAACAACCACGACGTGATTATAACAACCACGGCTATGATTATAACAACCACGACCATGATTATAACAACACGACCATGATTATAACAACCACGACCGATTATAACACTCACGACCATGATTATAACAACCACGATCATGAATATAACAACCACGACCATGATTATAACAACCACAACCATGATTATAACAACCACGAATATAATTATAACAACCACGACCATGATTATAGCAACCACGATTATGATTATAACAACCACGACCATGAATATAACAACCACGACCATGAATATAAAAACAACGACCATGAATATAACAACAACGACCATGATTATAACAACCACGACCATGAATATAACAACCACGACCATGAATATAACACACACGACTATGATTATAACAACCACGACAATACTTATAACAACGACGAACATGATTATATCAACCACGACCATGATTATAACAACCACGAATGTGGTTATAACAAGGATTACCATGAATATAACAAGCACGACCATGAATATAACAACCACGACTATGATTATAACAACCACGACCATCATTATAACAACCACGACAATACTTATAACAACCACGAAAATGATTATAACAACCACGACCATGATTATAATAACCACGACCATGATCACAACAACCACGATTATGATAATAACAACCACGAATATGATTATAACAACCTCGACCATGATTATAACACTCACGGCCATGATTATAACAACAATGACCATGATTATAACAACCACGACCATGATTATAAAAACCACGACTATGATTATAACAACCACGACAATAATAATAACAACCACGAACACGATTATAACAACCCGGACCATGATTACAACAACCACGATTATGATTATAACAACCACGACCATGAATATAACAACCACGAATATGATAATAACAACACGACCATGATTATAACACTCACGACCATGATTATAAAAACCACGACTATGATGAAAACAACCACGATTATGATTATAACAACCACGACCATGAATATAATAACCACGACTCTGATTATAACAACCACGACTATGATTATAACAACCACGACCATGAATATATTAACCACGACCATGATTACACCAACCACGAATATGATTATAACAACCACGACCATGATTATAATACTCACGACCATGATTATAACAACCACGACTATGATTATAAGAACCACGACCATGATTATAACAACCACAACCATGATTATAACAACCATGAATATAATTATAACAACCGACCACGATTATAACAACCACGATTATGATTAAACAACACGACCATGAATATAACAACCACGATCATGGTTAAAACAACAACGACCAAAATTATAGCAACCACGCCCATCATTATAACAACCACGACCATGATTATAACAACCACGACGATGATTATAACAACCACGACCATGATTATAACAACCATGAATATAATTATAACAACCACGACCACGATTATAACAACCACGATTATGATTATAACAACCACGACCATGAATATAACAACCACGATCATGATTATAACAACCACGTCCATGATTATAACAACCACGACATTGATTATAATAACCACGGCTATGATTATAACAACCAAAACTATGATTATAACAACCACGACCATGAATATAACAACCACGACCATGATTATAACACTCACGACCATGATTATAACAACCACGATCATGAATATAACAACCACGACCATGATTATAACAACCACAACCATGATTATAACAACCACGAATATAATTATAACAACAACGGCCATGATTATAGCAACCACGATTATGATTATAACAACCACGACCATGAATATAGCAACCACGACCATGATTATAACAGCCACGACCATGATTATAACAACCAAGACCATGATTATAACAACCACGACTATGATTATAACAACCACGACAATAATTATAACAACCACGAACATGATTATAACAACCACGACCATGAATACAACAACCACGATTATGATTATAACAATCACGACCATGAATATAACAACCACGAATGTGATAATAACAACCACGACCATGATTATAACATTCACGACCATGATTATAACAACCACGACTATGATTATAAGAACCACGACCATGATTATAACAACCACAACCATGATTATAACAACCATGAATATAATTATAACAACCACGACCACGATTATAACAACCACGATTATGATTATAACAACCACGACCATGAATATAACAAACACGATCATGATTAAAACAACAACGACCATGATTATAACAACCACGCCCATCATTATAACAACCACGACCATGATTATAACAACCACGACTATGATTATAACAACCACGACCAAGAATATAAAAACCACGACTATGATTATAACAACCACGACCATGATTATAACAACCACTTCCATGATTATAACAACAACGACCATGATTATAACAACCACGACCATCATTATAACAACCACGACCATGATAATAACAACCACGACTATGATTATAACAACCACGACCATGAATATAATAACCACGACTATGATTATAACAACCACGACTATGATTATAACAACCACGACCATGAATATCATAACCACGACCATGATTACACCAACCACGAATATGATAATAACAACCGCGAATATGATTATAACAACCTCGACCATGATTATAACACTCACGGCCATGATTATAACAACAATGACCATGATTATAACAACCACGACCATGATTATAAAAACCACGACTATGATTATAACAACCCCGACCATGAATATAACAACCACGATTATGATTATAACAACCACGACCATGAATATAACAACCACGAATATGATAATAACAACCACGACCATGATTATAACACTCACGACCATGATTATAAAAACCACGACTATGATGAAAACAACCACGATTATGATTATAACAACCACGACCATGAATATAATAACCACGACTCTGATTATAACAACCACGACTATGATTATAACAACCACGACCATGAATATATTAACCACGACCATGATTACACCAACTACGAATATGATTATAACAACCACGACCATGATTATAACACTCACGACCATGATTATAACCACGACTATGATTATAAGAACCACGACCATGATTACAACAACCACAACCATGATAATAACAACCATGAATATAATTATAACAACCACGACCACGATTATAACAACCACGATTATGATTATAACAACCACGACCATGAATATAACAACCACGATCATGATTAAAACAACAACGACCATGATTATAACAACCACGCCCATCATTATAACAACCACGACCATGATTATAACAACCACGACTATGATTATAACAACCACGACTATGATTATAACAACCACGACCATGAATATAATAACCACGACCATGATTACACCAACCACGAATATGATAATAACAACCACGAATATGATTATAACAACCACGACCATGAATATAACAACCACGAATATGATAATAACAACCACGACCATGATTATAACACTCACGACCATGATTATAAAAACCACGACTATGATGAAAACAACCACGATTATGATTATAACAACCACGACCATGCATATAATACCCACGACTCTGATTATAACAACCACGACTATGATTATAACAACGACGACCATGAATATAATAACCACGACCATGATTACACCAACCACGAATATGTTTATAACAACCACGCCCATGATTATAACAACCTCGAATATGATTTTAACAACCACGACTATGATTATAACAACCACGACCATGATTATAACACTCACGACCATGATTATAACAACCACGACTATGATTATAACAACCACGCCCATGATTATAACAACCTCGAATATGATTTTAACAACCACGACTGTGATTATAACAACCACGACTATGATTATAACAAGCACGACCATGAATATAACAACCACGACCATGATTATAACACTCACGACCATGATTATAACAACCACGACTATGATTATAACAACCACGCCCATGATTATAACAACCACGACAATAATTATAACAACCACGAACATGATTATAACAACCACGACCATGATTACAACAACCACGATTATGATTATAACATCCACGACCATGAATATAACAACCACGAATATGATAATAACAACCACGACCATGATTATAACACTCACGACCATGATTATAAAAACCACGACTATGATGAAAACAACCACGATTATGATTATAACAACCACGACCATGAATATAATAACCACGACTATGATTATAACAACAACGATTATGATTATAACAACCACGACCATGAATATTATAACAACGACCATGATTACACCAACCACGAATATGATTATAACAACCACGCCCATGGTTATAACAACCTCGAATATGATTTTAACAACCACGACTATGATTATAACAACCACGACCATGATTATAACACTCACGACCATGATTATAACAACCACGACTATGATTATAACAACCACGCCCATGATTATAACAACCTCGAATATGATTTTAACAACCACGACTATGATTATAACAACCACGATTATGATTATAACAAGCACGACCATGATTATAACAACCACGACCAGGATTATAAAAACCATGAATATAATTATTACAACCACGATCACGATTATAACAACCACGATTATGATTATAGCAACCACGACCATAAATATAACAACCACGATTATGATTATAACAACCACGACCATGAATATAACAACCACGATCATGATTATAACAACCCCGTCCATGATTATAACAACCACGATCATGAATATAACAACCACGACCATGATTATAACAACCACAACCATGATTATAACAACCACGAATATAAATATAACAACGACCATGATTATAGCAACCACGCCCATGATTATAACAACCTCGAATATGATTTTAACAACCACGACCATGATTATAACAACAATGACCATGATTATAACAACCACGACTTTGATTATAACAACCACGACCATGATTATAACAACCACGACCATGAATATAACAACCACGACCATGGTTATACGCCGACCATGATTATAACAACCCCGACTATAATTATAACAACCACGACTATGAATATAACAACCACGACCATGATTATACCAACCAAGACCATGAGTATAACAACCATGAATATAATTGTAACAACCACGACCACGATTATAGCAACCACGATTATGATGATAACAACCACGACCATGAATATAACAACAACGACCATGATTATTACAACCACGACAATGAATATAACAACCACGACCATGATTATAACAACCACGACCATGATTATAACAACCACGACCATGATTATAACAACCACGACTATGATTATAACAACCACGACCATGAATATAACAACCACGACCATGATTATAACAGCCACGACCATGATTATAACAACCACGACCATGATTATAACAACCACGACAATAATTATAACAACCACGAACATGATTATAACAACCACAACCATGATTACAACAACCACGATTATGAATATAACAACCACGACCATGAATATAACAACCACGAATATGATAATAACAACCACGACCATGATTATAACACTCACGACCATGATTATAAAAACCACGACTATGATGAAAACAACCACGATTATGATTAAAACAACCACGACCATGAATATAATAACCACGACTATGATTATAACAACCACGCCTATGATTATAACAACCACGACCATGAATATATTAACCACGACCATGATTACACCAACCACGAATATGAATATAACAACCACGCCCATGATTATAACAACCTCGAATATGATTTTAACAACCACGACTATGATTATAACAACCACGACCATGATTATATCACTCACGACCATGATTATAACAACCACGACTATGATTATAACAACCATGCCCATGATTATAACAACCTCGAATATGATTTTAACAACCACGACTATGATTATAACAACCACGACTATGATTATAACAAGCACGACCATGAATATAACAACCACGACCATGATTATAACACTCACGACCATGATTATAAAAACCACGACTATGATTATAACAACCACGCCCATGATTATAACAACCTCGAATATGATTTTAACAACCACGACTATGATTATAACAACCACGACTATGATTATAACAAGCACGACCATGAATATAATAACCACGACCATGATTACACCAACCACGAATATGATAATAACAACCACGAATATGATTATAACATCCTCGACCATGATTAAAACACTCACGGCCATGATTATAACAACAATGACCATGAATATAATAACCACGACTATGATTATAACAACCAGGACTATGATTATAACAACCACGACCATGAATATAATAACCACGACCATGATTACACCAACCACGAATAGGATAATAACAACCACCAATATGATTATAACAACCTCGACCATGATTATAACACTCACGGCCATGATTATAACAACAATGACCATGATTATAACAAAAACGACCATGATTATAACAACCACGACTATGATTATAACAACCACGACAATAATTATAACAACCACGAACATGATTATAACAACCACGACCATGATTACAACAACCACGATTATGATTATAACAACCACTACCATGAAAATAACAACCACGAATATGATAATAACAACCACGACCATGATTATAACACTCACGACCATGATTATAAAAACCACGACTATGATGAAAACAACCACGATTATGATTATAACAACCACGACCATGAATATAATAACCACGACTATGATTATAACAACCACGACTATGATTATAACAACCACGATCATGAATATAATAACAACGACCATGATTACACCAACCACGAATATGATTATAACAACCACGCCCATGATTATAACAACCTCGAATATGATTTTAACAACCACGACTATGATTATAACAACCACGACCGCCCAGTTACATAACGCCACGACCATGATTATAACAACCACGACTATGATTTGCAACCGCCCCATGATTATAACAACCTCGAATATTGGCTTTTAACAACCACGACTATGATTATAACAACCGACTATGATTATAACAAGCGCACGACCATAGATATAACAACCGACCGCCAGTTATAACACTCACGTACCGCAGTTATAACAACCACGACTATGATTATACAACAACCGCCTTGATTATAGCAACTTTTCAAAATATGATTTTATAACCCACGACTATGATTATAACAACCGACTATAATTATAACAAGCACGACCATGATTATAACAACCGACCAGGATTATGTAACCATGAATATAATTGTACAACCGATCGCCTGATTATAACAATACGGTGTTATGATTATAACCGACCGCCAAATATAAGCTTCACGATTATTAGTATAACAGCCGACCATGAATATAACAGCCACGATCATGATTATGGCAGCCAAGTCCGCGATTATAACAGCCGATCATGAATATAACAACCACGACCATGATTATAACAACCACAACCATGATTATAACAACCACGAATATAAATATAACAACAACGACCATGATTATAGCAACCACGCCCATGATTATAACAACCTCGAATATGATTTTAACAACCACGACCATGATTATAACAACAATGACCATGATTATAACAACCACGACTTTGATTATAACAACCACGACCATGATTATAACAACCACGACCATGAATATAACAACCACGACCATGAATATAACTCTCACGACCATGATTATAACAACCACGACTATAATTATAACAACCACGTCCATGATTATTACAACCTAGAATATGATTTTAACAACCACGACTATGATTATAACAACCACGACCATGATTATAACAACCAAGACCATGAGTATAACAACCATGAATATAATTGTAACAACCACGACCACGATTATAGCAACCACGATTATGATGATAACAACCACGACCATGGATATAACAACAACAACCATGATTATAACAACCACGACAATGAATATAACAACCACGACCATGATTATAACAACCACGACCATGATTATAACAACCACGACTATGATTATAACAATCACGACCATGAATATAACAACCACGACCATGATTATAACAGCCACGACCATGATTATAACAACCACGAACATGATTATAACAACCACGACAATAATTATAACAACCACGAACATGATTATAACAACCACGAATATGATAATAACAACCACGACCATGATTATAACACTCACGACCATGATTATAACAACCACGACTATGATTATAGCAACCACGACCATGACTATAACAACCACGACCATGAATATAACAACCATGAATATAATTATAACAACCACGACCACGATTATAACAACCACGATTATGATTATAACAACCACAACCATGAATATAACAACCACGACCATCATTATAACAACCACGACCATGATTATAACAACCACGACTATGATTATAACAACTCCGACAATGAATATAATAACCACGACTATGATTATAACAAACACGACCTTGATTATAACAACCACGGCTACGATTATAACAACCACGACCATGATTATAACAACCACGACAATTATTATAACAACCACGACCATGATTATAACAACCACGACCATGATTATAACAACCATGAATATAATTATAACAACCACGACCACGATTATAACAACCAGGATTATGATTATAACAACCACGTCAATGAATATAACAACCACGATTATGATTATAACAACCACGACCATGATTATAACAACCACGACCATTATTATAACAACCACGACCATCATTATAATAACCACGACTATGATTATAACAATCACGAGCATGAATATAATAACCACGACCACCATTATAACAACCACGACCATCATTATAACAACCACGACCATCATTATAACAACCACGACTATGATGAAAACAACCACGACCATGAATATAAGAACCACGATCATGATTATAACAACCACGACCATGATTATAACATCCACGACCATGATTATAACAACCACGACCATGATTATAACAACCACGACTATGATTATAACAACCACGACCATGAATATAACAACCACGAACATGATTATAACAACCACGACCATGATTATATATATACTACTTATCTGGCGATTATAACAACCACGACTATGATTATAACAAACCACGACCATGATTAAGACAACGATATGATTATAATAATAACTCTCGGTATAATAATTATAACAACCACGAACATGATTTACCAAATCCACGGACCATGATTATTAAATGAACTACGTAATATAATAAATGATAACCATTTAATTCATTATTATAACACCCAATACCCATGATTATAAATAACTTTAATAATAATAATTATATCAACTAATGAAATTATGATTATAACAACCAATTAATTGATTATTATGTTTAAATCACGAATATAATAATGACAACTACATCTTCATTGATATAAATACTCACGACCATGATTATAACAACCACAACCATGATTATAATAAACTTATTTAATTACAATTTTATAACAACCACGACCATGAATATAACAACCATGAATATATTTATAACAACCACGACCACGATTATAACAACCACGATTATGATTATAACAACCACGACCATGAATATAACAACCACGATCATGATTAAAACAACCACGACCATGATTATAACAACCACGACCATGATTATAACAACCACATCCTTGATTATAGCAACCACGACTATGATTATAACAACCACGAATATGATTATAACAACAACGACCAAGATTATACCAACCACGCCTATGATTATAACAACCACGAACATGACTATAACAACCACACACCATGATTAAAACAACCACGACTATGATTATAACAACCACGACCATAAATATAACAACCACGACCATGATTACAACAACCACGACCATGATTATAACAACCACGACTATGATTATAAAATCCACGACCATGATTATAACAACCACGACTATGAATATAGCAATCACGACCTAGATTATAACAACGACGACCATGATTATAACAACCACGACCATGATTATAACAACCACGACTATGATTATAACAACCACGAATATGATCATAACCACGCCTTTGATTATAACAACCACGACCATGATTATAAGAACCACGACCATGATTATAACAAGCACGAAAATGAGTATAACAAACACGACTATGATTATAACAACCACAACTATGATCACAACCACGTCTATGATTATAACAACCACGACCATGAATATAACAACCACGACTATGATTATAACAACCACGACCATCATTATAACAACCCCGACTATGATGAAAACAACCACGACCATGAATATAAGAACCACGATCATGATTATAACAACCACATCATGATTAAGAGAATAAATTTAATTTAGTGAATATAAACAACGACCATGAATATAACAACCACGATTATGAGATTATAACAACCACGACTATGAGATCATAACAACCACGACTCATGATTATAACAAACTACCACCATGACGCTGAGAACAACCACGCACTGCCATGATTAAAACAACCACGACCATGATTATAACAACAACGACCATGATTAAAACAACCACGACCATGATTTTAACAACCACGACCATGATTATAGCAACCACGAATATAATTATAACATCCACGACTATGATTATAACAAACACGATCATGATTATAACAACTACGACCATGAATATAACAAGCACGACCATGAATATAACAACCACGACTATGATTATAACAACCACGACTATGATTATAACAACCACGACAATACTTATAACAACCACGAACATGATTATAACAACCACGACCATGATTATAACAACCACGAATGTGGTTATAACAAGGGCTACCATGAATATAAGAAGCACGACCGTGAATATAACAACCACGACTATGATTATAAAAACCACGAACATGATTATAACAACCACGACTATGATGAAAACAACCACGACTATGATTATAACAACCACGACCATGATTATAACAACCATGAATATAATTATAACAACCACGACCATGAATATAACAACCACGATCATGATTATAACAACCACGTCCATGATTATAACAACCACGATCATGAATATAACAACCACGACCATGATTATAACAACCACAACCATGATTATAACAACCACGAATATAATTATAACAACAACGACGATGATTATAGCAACCACGCCCATGATTATAACAACCTCGAATATGATTTTAACAACCACGACCATGATTATAACAACAATGACCATGATTATAACAACCACGACCATGATTATAACACTCACGACCATGATTATAACAACCACGACTATAATTATAACAACCACGCCCATGATTATAACAACCTAGAATATGATTTTAACAACCACGACTATGATTATAACAACGACGACCATGATTATAACAACCAAGACCATGAGTATAACAACCATGAATATAATTATAACAACCACGACCACGATTATAGCAACCACGATTATGATTATAACAACCACGACCATGAATATAACAACAACGACTATGATTATAACAACCACGACCATGAATATAACAACCACGACCATGATTATAACAGCCACGACCATGATTATAACAACCACGACCATGATTATAACAACCACGACAATAATTATAACAACCTCGAACATGATTATAACAACTACGAATATGATAATAACAACCACGACCATGATTATAACACTCACGACCATGATTATAACAACCACGACTATGATTATAACAACCACGACATGACTATAACAACCACGACCATGAATATAACAACCATGAATATAATTATAAACAACCTCGACCACGATTATAACAACCACGATCATGATTATAACAACCACAACCATGAATATAACAACCACAACCATCATTATAACACCCACGACCATGATTATAACAACCACGACTATGATTATAACAACCCCGACCATGAATATAATAACCACGACTATGATTATAACAACCACGACCTTGATTATAACAACCACGGCTACGATTATAACAACCACGACCATGATTATAACAATCACGACCATGATTATAACAACCACGACCATGATTATAACAACCACGACCATGATTATAACAACCTTGAATATAATTATAACAACCACGACCACGATTATAACAACCAGGATTATGATTATAACAACCACGACAATGAATATAACAACCACGATTATGATTATAACAACTACGACCATGATTATAACAACCACGACCACAATTATAACAACCACGACCATCATTATAACAACCACGACTATGATTATAACAAACACGACCATGAATATAATAACCACGACCATCATTATAACAACCACGACCATCATTATATTGTCCTCACGATCACCATTATAAATAAATCCATGACTAAGGATAGAAACAACCACGACCATAAATATAACAACCACGATCATGATTATAACAACCACGACCATGATTATAAATAAACTCACGACCATGATTTATACTAAATCACACTTATTCATGATTATGAATAACCACGACCACAGACGAAACAACTACGACTATGATTATAACAACTACGCACTATGAATATAAATGAACTACTTACTCACAGATTATAACAGCTACTTGCACTATATAACAAATCACGACCATGAATATAATGAAAACCATTGACTAGTGATTATAACAACCACGACCATGATTATGACAATCACGACTATGATAATAACAACCACGACAATAATTATAACAACCACGAACATGATTATAACAACCACGACCATGATTACAACAACCACAAATATAATAATGACAACCACGACCATGATTATAACACTCACGACCATGATTATAACAACCACGACTATGATTATAACAACCACGACCATGACTTTAACAACCACGACCATGAATATAACAACCATGAATACAATTATAACAACCACGACCACGATTATAACAACCACGATTATGATTAAAACAACCACGACCATGAATATAAGAACCACGATCATGATTATAACAACCACGACCATGATTATAACAACCACGACCATGATTATAACAACCACGACCATGGTTATGACAATCACGACTATGATTATAAAACAACCAAGACAATAATTATAACAACCACGACCATCATTATAACAACCACGACCATCATTATAACAACCACGACTATGATTATAACAAACACGACCATGAATATAATAACCACGACCATCATTATAACAAACACGACCATCATTATTACAACCACGACCATCATTATAACAACCACGACTATGATGAAAATAACCACGACCATGAATATAAGAACCACGATCATGATTATAACAACCACGACCATGATTATAACAACCACGACCATGATTATAACAACCACGACCATGATTATGACAATCACGACTATGATTATAACAACCACGACAATAATTATAACAACCACGAACATGATTATAACAACCACGACCATGATTACAACAACCACGAATATAATAATGACAACCACGACCATGATAATAACACTCACGACCATGATTATAACAACCACGACTATGATTATAACAACCACGACCATGACTATAACAACCACGACAATGAATATAACAACCATGAATATAATTATAACAACCACGACCATGAATATAACAACCACGATCATGATTAAAACAACCACGACCATGATTATAACATCCACGACCATGAATATAACAACCACAACCTTGATTATAAAAACCACGACTATGATTATAACAACCAGAATATGATTATAACAACCACGACCATGATTATAACAACCACGACTATGATTATAACAACCACGAACATGACTATAACAACCACACACCATGATTAAAACAACCACGACTATGATTATAACAACCACGACCATAAATATAACAACCACGACCATGATTACAACAACCACGACTATGATTCTAACAACCACGACTATGATTATAAAATCCACGACCATGATTATAACATCCACGACTATGATTATAGCAATCACGACCTAGATTATAACAACGACGACCATGATTATAACAACCACGACCATGATTATAACAACCACGAATATAATTATAACAACCACGACCCTGATTATAGCAACCACACCCATGATTATAACAACCTCGAATATGATTTTAACAACCACGACCATGATTATAACAACAATGACCAAGATTATAACAACCACGACTATGATTATAACAAACACGACATTGATTATAAAAACCACGGTCGATGATTATACGAACCACGACCATGATTATAACAACCACGACCATGATTATAACATCCACGACCATGATTATAACAATCACGACTATGAGTATAACAACCACGACAATAATTATAACAACCACGAACATGATTATAACAACCAAGACCATGATTACAACAACCACGAATATGATAATAACAACCACGACCATGATTATAACAACAACGACTATGATTATATAACCACGACCGCTGAATGCATAACAACCCGACCATGATTATAACAACCACGACCATGATTATAACAACCTGACCGCCAGTTATAACAGCGACCCAATAATTATAACAGCCTCGAACATGATTATAACAACTACGAATATGATAATAATAACCACGACCATGATTTATAACCTCGACCATGATTATAACAACCACGACTATGATTATAACAACCACGACATGACTATAACAACCACGACCATGAATATAACAACCATGAATATAATTATAAACAACCTCGACCACGATTATAACAACCACGATCATGATTATAACAACCACAACCATGAATATAACAACCACAACCATCATTATAACACCCACGACCATGATTATAACAACCACGACTATGATTATAACAACCCCGACCATGAATATAATAACCACGACTATGATTATAACAACCACGACCTTGATTATAACAACCACGGCTACGATTATAACAACCACGACCATGATTATAACAATCACGACCATGATTATAACAACCACGACCATGATTATAACAACCACGACCATGATTATAACAACCTTGAATATAATTATAACAACCACGACCACGATTATAACAACCAGGATTATGATTATAACAACCACGACAATGAATATAACAACCACGATTATGATTATAACAACTACGACCATGATTATAACAACCACGACCACAATTATAACAACCACGACCATCATTATAACAACCACGACTATGATTATAACAAACACGACCATGAATATAATAACCACGACCATCATTATAACAACCACGACCATCAATATAACAACCACGACCATCATTATAACAACCACGACTATGATGAAAACAACCACGACCATGAATATAACAACCACGATCATGATTATAACAACCACGACCATGATTATAACAACCACGACCGCTGATTATAACAGCCGACCATGATTATCTGGCCCGACCGCCAGTTATAACAACCACGACTATGATTATAACAACCACGACCATGAATACCAACAACCGACCGCCAGTTATAAGCAGCCACGACCATAATTATAACAACCACGACCGCCAGTTACCCAACCAATCACGACTATGATAATAACAACCACGACAATAATTATAACAACCACGAACATGATTATAACAACCACGACCATGATTACAACAACCACAAATATAATAATGACAACCACGACCATGATTATAACACTCACGACCATGATTATAACAACCACGACTATGATTATAACAACCACGACCATGACTTTAACAACCACGACCATGAATATAACAACCATGAATACAATTATAACAACCACGACCACGATTATAACAACCACGATTATGATTAAAACAACCACGACCATGAATATAAGAACCACGATCATGATTATAACAACCACGACCATGATTATAACAACCACGACCATGATTATAACAACCACGACCATGGTTATGACAATCACGACTATGATTATAAAACAACCAAGACAATAATTATAACAACCACGACCATCATTATAACAACCACGACCATCATTATAACAACCACGACTATGATTATAACAAACACGACCATGAATATAATAACCACGACCATCATTATAACAAACACGACCATCATTATTACAACCACGACCATCATTATAACAACCACGACTATGATGAAAATAACCACGACCATGAATATAAGAACCACGATCATGATTATAACAACCACGACCATGATTATAACAACCACGACCATGATTATAACAACCACGACCATGATTATGACAATCACGACTATGATTATAACAACCACGACAATAATTATAACAACCACGAACATGATTATAACAACCACGACCATGATTACAACAACCACGAATATAATAATGACAACCACGACCATGATAATAACACTCACGACCATGATTATAACAACCACGACTATGATTATAACAACCACGACCATGACTATAACAACCACGACAATGAATATAACAACCATGAATATAATTATAACAGCCACGACCATGAATATAACAACCACGATCATGATTAAAACAACCACGACCATGATTATAACATCCACGACCATGAATATAACAACCACAACCTTGATTATAAAAACCACGACTATAATTATAACAACCAGAATATGATTATAACAACCACGACCATGATTATAGCAACCACGACTATGATTATAACAACCACGAACATGACTATAACAACCACACACCATGATTAAAACAACCACGACTATGATTATAACAGCCACGATACATAAATATAACAACCGTACGCCAGTTACAACAACCACGACTATGATTCTAACAACCGACTATGATTATAAAATCACGACCGCCAGTTATAACATCGACTATGATTGCCATAATCGACCTGAATTATAACAAACGACCATGATTATAACAACCACGACCATGATTATAGCAACCACGACCATGAATATAAGAACGCCCGCCAGTTATAACAAGCACGAAAATGGAGTATAACAACCGACTATGATTATAACAACCGACTATGATCACAACCGACTGTAATTATAACCAGCCACGACCGCGAATATAACAGCGACCGCGATTATAACGCCAG
>NW_024721883.1:0-16525 GCF_018991925.1 Homarus americanus | reverse complement strand
TAATAATAATAATAATAATAATAAAGAACCATAAAGAAATAAAAAAATTAAAAAAAGACCAAAAGTGAGAAACAATATATGTTGTGTTGTCAATAGTAAGAGAAACATTTGAAACCTGCAATTGTGTGTAAATGAGGCAGCAAGTCAGATCAACAACCTGGGACTTGGTCACAATTTTCGTGATGCCATATGGCAGCAGGGTCTACCATTAGACAACACATTATGCTTCCAAAATCTTCTCAGGCGGTAGTACCTCCCTGTTTGGTAACTGCCTACTACCTAGTAAATGGCTAAGTAACATCATATACAGTATAATAATTTTATAAAAATATATAAAAATACAGCAATCAAATATTAAAGCTATAGCCATTATATTTCCCCAGGACAAATATGTATGTCTGTGTACCACCACCCCAAGCATAATACTCAATAATAAACCAACTTCTATTTCCTCTGTTCTACGACCTAAGAAAATCCCACAGGCCCGAAATCACAACAAAGAAATCACACAGGCCTTTAATACCACCAAAGAAATCCTACTACAATACGTACCTCATCCCACCTGCCTTTGTCTTTTGCATACTCTGGCTGGTGCTGACGAGGTGGTGTAAGTGAAACATGGGTGAGTGGGACCGTAGACTTATTGCGCTGGGGGAAGGTTTTTTTTATTTCTGTAGGTGGAAATTTGGTTTTAATTCTAATGGGGCCCTAGTTTTAGTGGGTGCCTTTTATAGTGGGTTCCATTTCTAATGGGGTCTTAGTTCTAATGGGTGCCAGTTCTAGTGGGTCCAAGATCTAAAAGGCCCCAGTTCCAAGAGTCCTCTATCCTAGCATGTCCCAAGACGTAATAGGCCCCTGCTGTAATAAGCCTGTCCTAATAGACCCCAGTCTTATTACACCCAAACGCAACCCAGCCTTCTCATAGGCCTACTGTTACTGAGGCCTACTGTTACTGGGGTATACTGTTACTGGGGCATACTGTTACTGAGGCCTATGTTACTTGGGCACACTGTTACTGGGGCCTACTGTTACTGGGGCACACTGTTACTGGGGCACACTGTTACTGGGGCCTACTGTTACTGAGGCATACTGTTACTGGGGCATACTGTTACTAGGGCATACTGTTACTGGGGCAGTGTTACTGGTGCATACTGATACTGGGGTATACTGTTACTGGGGCATATTGTTACTGAGGCATACTGTTACTGGGACATACTGTTACTGGAGCATACTGTTCCTGGGGTATACTGTTACTGTGGCATACTGTTACTGGTGAATACTGTTACTGTGGCATACTGTTACTGGGACATACTGTTACTGGGACATACTGTTACATGGGTCTACTGTTACTGGGGCATGCTGTTACTGTGGCATACTGTTACTGGTGAATACTGTTACTGTGGCATACTGTTACTGTGGCATACTGTTACTGTGGCATACTGTTACTGTGGCATACTGTTACTAGGGCTCACTGATATATATATATATATATATATAAAATATGGTACAGGGGATGAGGGAGCGAGGAAGGGGAGAAAAGGGCGAGTAAGTGGTGAGAGGGAGGGAGAAGAAAAGAGAGAACGTTGGTGAAGGGGGTGAGGGGAGAGTAGGCATGAGAGAGAAAGAAATAAAAAGGGAAAGTAGGTGAAGAAAAGGAGGGAGGTTTTGATGAAGGAAAGGGAAGGTGAGAGAGAGAGGTGACGGTGGTGAAGAGGAGGGCGGAAATGAGGGAGGGTGGGGATTGGGAAGGAGGATGGGAGGGGAGTATGGGAGGGAGGATGGGATGGGAAGATGGGTGTTATCATCACTATGGTTACCCTTTGTGATGTTTATTAGATAGGGGAGAGAGGGATATGGAGGGGGTTTGATATATAGAAAAGGGGGTATGGAAGGGGAAAGAGGGGTAATTAATATATACTAGAGGGGAACGGGAGGGGGAGGGAGGATGAGAGAGGGGAAAACGGGGGAATAAATACATACACAAGAGGGGAGAGGGATGGGAAGGGGGGAAGGGGAAGGGAGGAGGGGAAGGGAGGAGGGGAAGGGAGGAGGGGAAGGGAGGAGGGGGGAAAGGAAGGGGGGGTTGAGGCCAGAGGGAGGAACCTTCTATTTGTATTCATTTATTCATGGGTGAGTCACTTGATGAGGCAGCCATAATGCAGAAGATGGCCTGAAGTGTGTGTGTGTGCGTGTGCATCTTGAATTAGGTTTTGCAACTTATAAGGGAGTAATCGCAAATACCATAAATACACACACACACACACACACACACACACACACACACAGCTATACCTCATAACGTCTTACATCAATAATATAAACAGCTGTGGTAGGCAACATCGATATTTTTTTCCCATAACAGTTAAGATGAAGTCAGGTTTTGTTTCCCACCAATAGTGAGGCGGGCGCGATGTTTGCATCAGCCACCACGCAACTTTATAACTCAACCTTAAACTTACGGGAAAACTTACTTCTTCGCGTTGTGGGTTTTGTTGTTGTCTTTCTATCTGTGTAGAGAAAGAGAGAGAGAGAGAGAGAGAGAGAGAGAGAGAGAGAGAGAGAGATGATCGTTGTCAGGTTTTCTCTTTGTGATGAATATAATAATAGGAACCATGGCGAGTGATTCTTCTCAGTGGTTGTAAACTATGGACTCCTAGGGGATACATGAAGCTACATCAGATACAGTTTAGAAGAGATAAAGGTACAATGGGTGTATACAGAAGATGCCACATGTATTACTATTTATAATCGAAAAATTCATAATTGCCACATTTATGTCATGTCTTTACTGACTAGGTAAATGTTATCCATATTTGCCGCCTCGATATACGATGACGTAAAGCGGGAGCCATTCCTAAAACAGAACTTTGAGCTTTACAGAGGCCATAAGCTGAAAAAATTATATTTACTATTTGTTGTTTTTCACTAACATTTATAAGAAGATTCATTACCATTTATGATTTGACATTATTGAAAAACATTAAATATATCCGTCAATGGCCCTCATTACTTATAAGATTCATAAAACACCTGAGCATCGTCTTTAGTAATGGGTTATAGCAGTGGCGTACCATTAATGAGGCAAGCAGAACACCCACATATATCAGTATCAATTCAAATATCAAGTAGGATATGGCCTTTCTCTAAATAAGGGTTGTCAAGCTTTCATAAACACCTAATTTCGTAAATTATATCAGTGGCATCTGACAAAAGTATCTATAATAAATCATTAAATTATGGGTGCAAAGTACTTACGGTGATCTACAGTAATTTAGAAATAAAGTCGTTAAAATAAATGACTAGGCATCATGCACAACGCTGGCCCTCTAAGTTCCCAATGATCTTACTGACGAACATTTAAATAATTTTTATTTATATGATCCGATTATTATTTCAAGTAAAACAGAAAACTGAATAACTTTCCCAAGTGAAAAAAATATAACTGAAAGCGGACTGTAGGGTTATTTAGAAATATTAAAAATAATAATGTAGACCAGGTTTGTACCCATTACATTTATATAAACCTTATTAAAGTCACTCTTATAGAACAAAAACTCTTAGGTAATATAATATCACCGTATAACATAATATTTCATACTTATTAAAGGAAACAAATATTAAATTTGACTAAAATGGCTCAAATTCCTTATGTTCCAACACAATAAAGTCCATTTTAGCATGTTTTTGAGAGGATGGTTACGTCTTTATGTCCATTGAGGGCATGCGGCTTATCCTTCTGCATGCATTGAGGGACGCTGAGGCTCCTCGACTTTCTTGAGTGAAAACTGTGAAGACTAAAATTAAATCTGTATTGTTGAAGACACTATTTAAAAATATATTTTGTTTTCTACTAGGCATGCAATGCATGCCTTGCATTCATTAAGAATACGCCAATAGGCTATAGGTAATTTAGTACATGTCAACTATTGTTATACTGTACCTTTCTATGATAGTTTACCCTCAAGCTATACACGTTTTCTTTGTTAAGTTCTTCGCTCTGTCTCCCGGTAGCGCCACCGTCTGGCTTTAAAGTAGCACACGACACCAATGACCATTTAGATCTGCTTTTTATTTACAATTCTCACATAAACAACTTATGTAAATAACTTTAATAAACGCACAAACAAATTCGAACTAAACTCATTGCCAATCGAGCTAACAAAACAATTACCCAACAACAACAATAACAACAGGGATGACCAGCGTAACAAGCACGTCGAAGTTCACGTCTTTATAAAGCTGAAATTGGTTCAGCTTTTGACAACACCCGGGAGACAAGTTAGTCTACACACACACACACACACCTCTCTTCCCTGCTGTAGCTAGTTCTCTCTATCCCTCTACACTGGCCCTGTCTTCCCTGCTGTAGCTAGTTCTCTCTATCCCTCTACACTGGCCCTGTCTTCCCTGCTGTAGCTAGTTCTCTCTATCCCTCTACACTGGCCCTGTCGACGCCAATTTACAAGGTACACAAACCACAGACTGAATCGAGTGAGGAAATGAATAATGTATTCTGGTCAAGAGAATTTATATAATACAGATTGTTGGATACTTACTTCTTTGTGGATCAGTGTAGCAATTATATATATTTTTATTTCTTAGGCTTTAATCAACATATTTACAGGATTTAGCAGTATAACAAAGTTAGATTCCATTGAGAGATAATTTCAATTTACACCCTTGTTTATTCCATGGTGTTTACATTATTTACAATTACTTTTAAGATTCAGTAAAATGATGACTGGAAAACTTCAACTTCGGACAGATTTTTTTTGTGTTGGACATTTAAATTATGTTCACATTAGACAAGACAAGCTGTTTGTTTTAATTTCCAGGATGAGCGAGTCTTCGTACACAGTCACAAAAATCTTATTTCTCGGAACTACAGCGGGCATGGGAGGGTGGTGGGTGGGTGTTAGCTCTGAGTTAATATTTCTTACCACACACACACACACACACACCAATCAAAGGGAAATATATGTAATGAATAACATATAATAAGATATAAAATGTATAAAGAAAATATTGATGTGTATAGTACATACAAACATTTATATAAAGTACATGGATACATATTTACATTTGTACAGTAGAGACAAATATTCATTAATACATAGTCTCACTGCTTTATATACCACGGGATTACACGGGTGAAGAGACTGTATAAACCAAACTGTTATACTCTCACACCTGACTGTACAAATGACTGTATAAAGTAGAGAGATTTATACAGTTTAACACCTGACTGTATGTATGTATGTATGTATGAAGAACCTGTGGCTGACTAAGTGTGTGTTATAAAGTAGTATGGATGATTAACTGTATGAACTGACTGTACATATAATAAGAGACTGTATGATACATAACATGGTTCATCATGCAGGTGAGGTGACTGTATGACCCAGGACAGATGATTACATGTATGACGGTGTGTGTGTGTGTGTGTGTGTGTGTGTGTGTGTGAGAGAGAGAGAGAAGGGACCAAATTTTGCAGACATATAGCACTAATTAATTCGACTTTTTCTGAAAACTCTTTGTCTGTAGAACAATGGGTGAGACCTCGGGTGTCGTGAGGGGTGGAGGGTGAAGACGATGATGGTGGTGGGGAGGGTAGTGGTGGGGAGGGTGGTGTGGGGAGGGAAGGTGGGTATTGTGGTGGGGAGGGTAGTGGTGGGGGAGGGTGATGGTGAGGGGAGGGGAAGGGGTGGTGGTGGTGGTGGTGGGGTGTAGTGGTGGTGGTGGTGGTGGTGGTGGTGGTGGGGGAGGGTGGTGATGGATGAGGGTGGTGATGGTGGGGGTGGAGGGTGGTGGTGGATGAGGGTGGTGATGGTTGTAGTCGGGGATGGTAGTCGGGGGATGGTGGTAGTCGGGGCTGGTAGTCGGGGATGGTGGTAGTCGGGGATTATCGTAGTACTGGGGGATGGTGCTGGAGGTGATAATGAGGGTGATGGTGATGGTGGAGGTGAGCCTAATGATGGTGACCGGTGGTGGATATAATGACAATGTTGGAGATAACGCTGTTGATGATAATGATAATACGATGAAACATCCCATTCCCCTTAACGGACCCTCCTCCAGTTAGTATATATCTCCCAATAGCGGATAGGCTTAAATCTGCTATTGTTACCTGGAAATGAAGAACCACCACGAATAAAATCAGCTAGTGAGAGGGTCTTTTTCCCTTATCTAATTTCCCAAGAAGTCAATCCGCTATTGTTGGCGACTACTGGAGTGTCATGAGGGGGGGGAGTCTTCTGTGTGTGTGTGTGTGTGTTTGAGGGGGAGGGGGGTAAGAGTCCCTCACCCCCAATTTTCAGTTCCACTCGTCCAATACCATCTGAGCTACAGGGTGAGCGATGTATGCTATTCAACTGAGTTTTATGCAACCCTCGCGCTTATTGGCTCGTGTGGGAGGGAGGCGTTGTAATTGGCTTCCCTTCCATTACATACCGTAAGCGGCCTTGTGAATAAAGATTTTTTTTGTGTGTGAAATAAAGACTTAAACGACATTAAACTATTTTCAAAGAGGTAAATACACTACGCCAGGCACATAAATAATACAGTATAGTGTGTTGCAGGGTGTTGTAGTGTGTTGCAGGGTGTTGCAGGGTGTTGTGGTGTGTTGTAGGGTGTTGTGGTGTGTTGTAGGGTGTTGTGGTGTGTTGAACGGTGTTATGGTGTGTTGTAGGGTGTTGTGGTGTGTTGCAGGGTGTTATAGTGTGTTGTAGGGTATTGTTTTGTGTTGCAGGGTGTTGTGGTGTGTTGAACGGTGTGTTATGGTGTGTTGTAGGGTGTTGTGGTGTGTTGTGGTGGTAAGCTGTGGGTAAAGTTGAATGTTGTGGTGTGTTGAACGGTGTTGTGGTGTGTTGTAGGGTGTTGTGGTGTGTTGCAGGGTGTTATAGTGTGTTGTAGAGTGTTGTTTTGTGTTGCAGGGTGTTGTGGTGTGTTGTAGTGTGTGTTGTAGGGTGTTGTAGGGTGTTGTAGGGCGTTGAACGGTGTTGTGATGTGTTGTAGGGTGTTGTGGTGTGTTATAGAGTGTTGTGGTGTGTTGTGTGTTGTGGTGTTGTAGGGTGATGTGGTGTGTTGAACTATGTTGGTAGGTTGTAGGGTGTTGTGGTGTGTTGCAGGGTGTTATAGTGTGTGTGTTGTGGTGTGTTGTAGGGTGTTGTGGTGTGTTGCAGGGTGTTGTGGTGTGTTGCAGGGTGTTGTGGTGTGTTGTAGGGTGTTGTGGTGTGTTGAACGGTGTTTTGGTGTGTTGTAGGGTGTTGTGGTGTGTTGCAGGGTGTTATAGTGTATTGTAGAGTGTTGTTTTGTGTTGCAGGGTGTTGTGTGTTGCAGGGTGTTGTGGTGTGTTGTAGGGTGTTGTTTTGTGTTCAGGGTGTTGCAGGGTGTTGTAGTGTGTTGTAGGGTGTTGCAGGGTGTTGTGGTGTGTTATAGGGTGTTGTAGTGTGTTGTAGGGTGTTGCAGGGTGTTGTGGCGTGTTGTAGGGTGTTGTGGTGTGTTGTAGGGTGTTGTGGTGTGTTGAACGGTGTTGTGGTGTGTTGTACTGCAACAGCTGTGAGGCGAGGAGGGTGGTGGTCGTCCTGCACCGCCTCTCTCTTGTTGCCAACTGTATGAACTTGACCATCGCTTTAATTCCTCTATGATGATGAGGGAGTGAAGGTCAAGTGCGTGTGAGTTATGGGGTGTGTGATGGCGGCCTGTCACGCAACCGTCTGCTCCCGCCCCACCCGCCCCAGAGTGACAGAGTGTCATTAATTGTGGGTGAGCTGGCTGCCGGATATCCGGGTCACCTGGTCGCTGCCTCCCTCTCTCCACCTCATCATTAATATCTGGCGAGGGTGTCCACTGTTGGCTCTGGGTGATGGGGAGGGGGGGATATTATTGTTTGGAAGGTGTATTTACTGTTTGGCCCGGGGAGGGTGGTGGAGGCATGTGCAGGGAATGGATGTCCAAAGCTGTCTACTGTTTGACCCCGGGGGAGGGAAGGGGGTGACATTATTGTTCAGTGTACTGTTCATGTAGATACAGGGTGTTTATATTTGTGCTCTTTTATACCTATCTTTTATTCCTCTTGTATTCGGGGTTCATCTCTCTCTCTCTCTCTCTCTCTCTCTCATCAGGTCCACGGTGGCCAAGCCTCTTCCATACGCTGCGAGGAATGTTGTTATGTACTTGGTGTAATAGTGGTGCCGGGTTACTCCATCCGGTGCGTTAGTTATCCTTAATGATTTCTTATGGGTGAAAAAGCTGTAGCAGTTGGATGGTGGTGGTGGTGTCTGGTGAGTGAGTGAGCAGGGTTGGTAGTGAGGGAGAGCGGCAGGCAACATCTGGCTGGTGGAGGCTGTACCGAGGAAGTTTGATTTGTGGCTGATAGGGTGTAGGTTAAGATGGGTGGTGAGGATAGGGTGGAGGGTTGTGTGGTTGTGGTGGTGGATGGTTTTGTGGTTGAGGTGGGTGATGGGGGGTCTTGGTTGGGTGGCTGGATGATCAGTGATGGTGTATAATTGGGTGATGGTTGGGTAGGTGGAGTGTACGTAATTGGTGGGTAGTGAGGTTATTTAGACGTGTAGCCCAACTTAGTGGTTACAGGAGGAGAGGAAGGGGAGAGGTATGGAGGGAGGAGAGTACAGTAAGTGGCTTATATTGATGTTTCTCTCGGATGGTCAGCACAAGGTAATGAGCGAGGCAGGGCGAGGCGGGACGAGGAGGGGCGAGGCCGGGCGGGGCGAGGCGGGACGAGGAGGGGCGGGGCGGGACGAGGAGGGGCGGGGCGAGGGAGGGGTGGGGGGTCTGGTTTGATAGATGCTGAGGTTTGACGTTATAAAGTACAAATTAAAATGCTTTAGGAAAAAATATCAAGGGAAATAGGACGAGTACCAAAGGGAAATCTAATAACAAAAGAAAAAAAATTTAGTACGTAATTCCATTCTCTGATAAACGTAAACTAATTTTCATATTTTTTCTCGCAGATAAATGGTGGAGCGGGGGTGTTGGAGATGTGGTGCATTACGGCAGGATTCCCAGTAATCCGTACGATGAATTTCTCCCGTAATTGGAGCTGTGGGAACGCATCTTTTTGCCTCAACTCAGGGTAAGGGAAATGAGATAGCGGTCAGAATGGCGTTGAAACTGCACTGACTCGTGCCCGGATGAGTTCTCTTATCTCTAGTAAGGAGAAGAGAAGGAAATTTACTGTATAAAATCTTTTAAATTCTGGTTCCTGCTGTGATCTGTACCACCTAATTGATCCCCAGGTAAAGTTCAGGTAAATATTTGTGTGAATTATACCATAGTTGGACATCTAGGACTACCAGCTTACAGGGTTGGAGTCTGTGTTCTACTCGAGTGGTGATAGTAAGGTATTGTCGGTTTGTCCAGGTATTTAAAACCCAGGATTGACCTTCAGGTAACACGTGGTTAAGTTGTACGGCTTCTGGAGAGAGTACTGGTAAGGTTTATGTCTGATTAACACGCCTAGATGACCTAACAGCTTAACCTTGGTGAGCAGTACAGGTGTTTGGAACCATTGGTCGACTTTACATTTAACTGTGTGTGTGTGTGTGTGTGTGTGTGTTTAAAAGAGAGAGAGAGAGAGAGAGAGAGAGAGAGAGAGAGAGAGAGAGAGAGAGAGAGAGAGAGAGGTGTGTTAGCTGTGAGGTTGACTATCAGGTGTGAGGGAGAGAGGTGTGAGGTTGGGAAGGAGAGAGGTGTGAGGGATTGAGAGGTAGAGAGGTGTGAGGGACTGGGAGGTAGAGAGGTGGGAGGTAGAGAGGTGGGAGGGAGAGAGGTGTTAGGTAGGAGGGAGAGAGGTGTGAGAGACTGAGAGGTAGAGAAGTGTGAGGGATTGAGAGGTAGAGAGATGTGAGGTACTGGGAGGGAGCAGCAGCCATACCTCAGCTGGGCGTCACCTTACCTCCCTCATCACTACCCCGGGGCCACCTGTCTCGCCCTCGATGACTGCCCTTTTGATGATCACCTGCCGCCCTGCCTCACTACCTGGCTGCCTCAATACCTGCCATCTTGCCAACCTGTCTACCTCACACCTTGCCAACGGATAAAATGAGCTGGGGTGCCTAATCTTCAGGAGATCCAAATGAGCGTGGTACATCATAAGAGGCAAGACCGTGAAGGGCGTACAGCAGCTTGTTATAACGACCAACTCTCCCACTACTAATTCCTACCATAATTACCGTAGAATAATTACGCCATTTCATTATCCTATTTCGCAGTATTGATTTCCTCTGTGAAAGTCATCAATATGTTAATTTGTTTGGTGTTTACGAGAGCGGGTGTTTTTATGGTGGGGGTTTAGTATTAAGAAGATATAAGAGGACCAAGAGGAAACCAAGAGATGATCAGAGCTGCATTGGTGCGGGGCTTATTACTGTGTACAATGAGACGTGTTGGAGGGGGGGGGGCAAACTTTTGAGCAGTCAGTTAGGGGCAGGTGGGGTGTGGGTCAGTCAGGGGCAGGTGGGGTGTGGGTCAGTCAGGGGCAGGTGGGGTGTGGGGTCATCAATGTGTTGTGTTATGTTGTGGTGCTGTGTTGGATCACCTCTCTCTCCTTCCTTCCCTCCCTTTATCCCTTCCCGTTTCATTCCCCTTTCTCCTCTTCCTTTTCTCTCCTCTCTTAGTTAATTCCCTCCCTCTCTCCCTTTTTCTTCCCACTTTCTTCCCACTTTCTTCCTCAACCTCTTTCCGTATATCCTGTTTGTGTGTGTGCCTCTCTTTCTCCCTCTCTCTCCCCTTCTCTTTCTCCCTCTCTCTCCCTCTCCTTGCCTTCCCTTCTCATCACTTAAGTTCGTCTCCCTCTTTTGTCACTTTTCTTTCCCTCATCTGTTGAATCTCCTCTCTCCTTCACTTTCTTGCCTCCTTCATTTATCGAGCCCTTCTTCCTGTGAGGTGAGGGATGGGGATGGAGGAGCGTATGGTGATAAAGGAGCGTTTGGTGATGGTGGAGCGTATGGTGATGGAGGAGCGTATGGTGATGGAGGAGCGTATGGTGATGGAGGAGCGTATGGTGATGGTGAAGCGTATGGTGATGGAGGAGCGTATGGTGATGGTGCAAGCTTAGGTGTTGGTGGAGCCCTTTGTGGTGGGGGTATGTGTAGTGGGTGTTGTGATGGAGGAGTGTGTTGGAGTGTGCATAAGGACAGTTAAAGAAAGATGTGTGGATGGGTGTGTGTGTGTGGGTGGGGGGGGGGTGTTATAGGGTGTGCTGGTACCGTCTAATGAAGGCGTCTGGGTGTCCCCCCTGACGGAGCCTCGCACATTAGGTAATCAGTTTATCGTCCCAGATCCCGCCATCACCCGCCTCACCGTTCTCGTGGCCAATTGCGTCTTGCCCATCGTCACGCTTAGTGGTCTGGGGCGGGGGCGTCACGCTAAGTGGGTGGGGCGTTGGGCTTGTGAGTGGGCGGTGTGTCATGTTAAGTGGGTGAGGCGTCGGGCTGTGAGTCGGTGTGGCGTCCGGTGAGTGGGTGGGTCTTTGGGCCGAGTGGGTGGGACGTCGAGCTGTGAGTGGGCGGTATGTCATGTTAAGTGGGTGGGATTTTGGGCTGAGTGGGTGGAAGACGTCGGGCTATGAGTTAGTAGGGAGATAGACTAAATGGGCGTGGCGTCGTGTATAATATCCCTCCTTTAAACATTAGGGTGGAACGTCATGGGAAGTGGGTGGTCGTCATGGTAACTGGGTGGTCGTCTTGATAACTGGGTGCTATCTTTAGCTCGACAGTGCCTTCTCCAACCCGACAGTGTCATCTCCAACCCGACAGTGTCATCTCCAACCCGACAGTGTCATCCTCAGCCATCTTGTTTATCTGGACAGAAGATCGTCTGGTTAAAACCCTCAAATTTCAGATAAGATCGTTCAGGCGGGCAGGTCCTTTAATGTGGGGGGAGGAGAGGACATATTTGTTAGGGCCTGTGTGGGAAGGGCGGCTGGGAAAGGTTGACGGTGGGACGGGGTGGAGGGTGAGGGAGGGATGGGGGTAGTGAGGGAGAGTGTGGGCTGGGGGTGAAGAAGAGTGAGGAAGGAATTGGGGTTTTGGGGGCAGGGGTGGGTGTGAGAGTAAGGGAGTGTAGGAGGGTGAGGGAGGGATGGAGGGAGAAGGAGAAAGGGTGAGAGAGAGAGGGAGGGGGAAGTGAGGTATTATCTTTGAGAGAAATATGAGGAAGGGGCTGTGAGAGACTGATGGGGGGAGAAACGGGGAGAGAAAGATGGAATGAAGAATGGGTGAGAAGGAGGGGGGATGAGTAGACAGGGAAGAAGTGAAGAACAACGAAAAACACAGAACAATCCGTTAATAAGACAGGAACAGGAGTGAAAATATCATGAGGCAACAGGGAGTTCAGATGGGGGGGGGGGGGATTTTCAGAGAGGGTCTAATGTCAAAATTTTACCCCCAGAGATTGGAGAGATACTAGAGTAAATCCATAGTTACGGTGGAGTCTTGAGTACATTCCCGACGCCATTTTCATCTATAACAAGACGGATCTTGCAAGAAGAATATTTATATATATATAGGAAGAATATTTAGTAAGAGAGTATAAAGAGAGGAAGATTTTGGTAGCGTGGCCGTGATAGATATTTACACTGTCAATACACTTATCGTATCTTACGTTCTTAAAGGCGACTTCTCAAACACTGCTTCGTTACAACTCTTTATTAATTACGAGCATGACATGGACACATTAATAACACCTTCTATTGAAGTTACTAGGACATTATATTTACGTTACTAGGACATCATATTACGTTACTAGACACTGATTCTCGGACACGAACATGAAATGAATACACTTCCCACGTAAGTAACTCATCCCATGGAAAGCTCTGACAAACACTCACGTGACCTAGGGGAGGCCTAGCAGGTAGTCCTGGGTTGTCTCTATGGGAGACTGCTTAGCTGGGCGCCGGAGGGAAGTCTCGGTTCTGACCGGAGGCGACTGGAGGCGACCAGAGGCGGCTTGCCTCCGGCCCCTGACTTCTCTCGAGCAGGCCTGGTGGTGTAGACTGGCCACCTTGTTACAAGACACACTCTCTCTCTGTCTCTGCCTGTGTGTCTCTCTGGCTCTGTCTCCGGGTATCTCTCTCTGCGAATGTCTGAGGGAGGACTAGGACGTCCTATATATTGGGATGAGAGCCGTCAGGTTCAGCTGGTCGGGGGGGGGGCGGGGGCGGCGAAGGGTCTCCTTACATTTGACCTGGCCAATGTGAGGTCAGGTCTGGACTTTTTCAGAAACTATAAGTTTTATCTTCTGGGAAAGTCATCAGGTGGGGCCGTGTGTATATTGGGAGAGAGCCAGCCGGTGCCCCCTTACATGTGTGACATGGGAGGGGAGCCTGGCTGATTTACAATCCTTGGTCAACCGTGAGAGTTACCCTACACTTGACCTCCCTAATGTCGGGTCAAGTGTGGACTTCTTTCTGCGGTGTAGGATATTGTGTATATTGGGAGAGAGTCGGCTGGTGCCTTCTTACATGTGTGTTGGCTGTGTGACATGGGAAGGGGACCTAGTTGATTTGTAACACCCTTGAGCACCTGCGGGGGATACCCTTACACTTGACCCCCCTAATGTCGGGTCAAGTCTGGCTTTCCTTGCGATGTAAGCTGTGGTCTGACCAAACCATCACTACACATCTATCTCCCTCTTGGTATATACTGAAGCTCAAGGCACAAATTATACTGGATCACGTCAAGATTTAGGTACCCTAGCTTGTATCACCTGAAGATTAAACACCCTGATGCTATTTGGAAGGGGGTTAGATTAGGTTAGGTTGGGCTTGGTGAGGTTAGGTTAGCGGCAGGGTATTAGTCATCTCGTGAAATAAACTTGGGTGCCTAATCTTCATGTTATCCACTAAACTTATGAATCTTTTAGAGTTCTGGACCCAAAGTTATACCTAAACAGAAGGAATAATTCAACCCAAGAATCCGAGACGCCTGGCCGGGAAGTAAAGGAAAAAATAAATTAAATTGACTAAACTGTGAGAATCTGGTCATGATGGAAGGCTCTCTAACGTAAGAACCTGTGAGGGTGTTGGTGGGTCCAGAGGCAGAGAGCGAGACTTGAGGAAGGTGTTGGCAAGGCAGCAGTAGCGTCATCTGCCTTCCCTCATCCAGCGTCCATTACCTCACTGTTAAAGTCATACCTTGTGTTAAGTGTGGACGTGTACCATAGAAACTGTGTCTTTCTATTCTGTGTGTGTGTGTGTGCTCTGTTTTTATGAGAGACTCACCCCAAGATCTCTGTCTGTCTCTCTCCTCCTGCATTTACCTTTCTTCTCCGTCCCTCCCTCGTCGATTTTAACTCCATCCCCCTTTTCTTCCTCTTCCACCCTCCTCCCCCTCACTGCTCCACCTTCTCCGTCCCCCGCCTCCCACTCCCCCACCCCATCCTCATCCCCACGCACTTCCGTTTATAAGAAAGATGTAAAACTGTTGAGTCGGCGAGTGTGTACGGGGCCGCCCGCCTCCCGAGTTTGTTAATGGACCAACTGTGTTGTGTCGTCCATGTGAGGGGAGGTTGGGTGCCTGGGGGCCTTGGTGGGGTGGGTGGGTGGTTTTCAGGGGTGGATGAATGGGTGGGGAGGAGAGGATGGGTGGCGAGAGTTATGGACAAGACGAGGAATGGTAATGAAGGAGAAACAAGAAAATGATTCAAATGAAAAGGAGGAGAACGCATCGAAGTGACTCACTTTAAACTACGACTGAAAAGACGGCGGGCGAAATTGGCTTCAGAATAGCATCGAGCTTCTGCCGTAATAAGATGTGTTCTGTGAGTCATAGTTACGAGGAAAAAGTTTACTGACGAAATTTTTGAGAATCCACTTATGTAGGTTGTTGGTCTCCAGGGCTGTGTGTGGGCTGGTGGTGAGTGATACTCTTGAGTTGACTTATCAGGAACCTTTTGAGGTATTTCTCTGGTTCGCTTTTGAACTTCACGACAGGTTGAACCATAATTTGCCTTGTCTTCTCCACCGGTAGGTGGAATACTTGGGGGCTTTTGACGTTTACTCTAGTTATGTTAGTGTCTGGCAACCTTACTATTTTGCTGTTCTTAAACTTACCCCATGTGTCATTAAGGATGAAGAGTATTTATTAAAATAGTTAACTGAATTTCTTGGAATCATCAGTGCGTCTTCCTCTGATGTGAGTAAAGTCTTATTCGGTTCTCCCAGACGTACCCAGAGGTAAGTTTGTTGAGGCACAGTACAAAGTAGAATGTTTTTATTTACACGAGAGAACGAAGGGTTTAGACTGAAGAACGTATAATTGCCGTATCATTTCAGGTTTTATTTATTTATTTTATATGTAAGTGTTTCGTATCTTCCTGTCGAAACTAAGACGAGCGTGAGGAAGAATAAGCCAAGTAGACAGCTGTTTTTGTAGCCGTGTAGGATTTTTTTTTTTTTAATGACAGGGGCTGCTAGATTTTGTAGAATTTAGAATAATTATGTATCTTAAAGATAACACTCGGGGGAGGAGAGCAACACTGGGGGGAACAACATCGAGGAGGAGAACAAATTTCAGGAAAGATATACCTTGACTTTTTCTCTTGCTGTAAGATTAACAAAACATCGTCTTGAGCCAATCTCGGGATTCTCTCTCTCTTAGGTCTTCTAGCTAGAAAGCCTATCCACTTTTTACCACCCCTCATTCCACCTGCTAATCTGTTGTTATTACATGAGTTGGGGATTTAGAATATAGTTATACGTCTACCCAGGATCCCAACAGGTAAATAAATTAATAAAAAACAAAGACAATCGGACTATAAAAGGGTAGTAGACAAAGGATGCGAGTTTTCGTTGTATATAATAGAGTACCTAAATCTCTTTAACAAAATATTCAGCTTATAAATTACCTCTTAACCAAACTTAACCTAACCATTAACAGTATATACATATTAATAAACATAAACAATCTCGAAGCAAGTGGACGTGGGGAAATTAATACAAGATACTAGTACTTAAGTGAGGAGCTGAGATGGCTGACGAGTAAGGCTGAGTATTGTAGAAGACGGTAGGTAGTCACTGCAAGTAGGTTTAGAGGATAGATGATCCTGTGGTCACTTCCCAGAGCCAAGTGCTCTCTCCTCGAATTGGAGCTGACAAAGAAGACTTTGAGGAGGTGACGCAACAACCAGGATAGGGAGAAGGGAAACCTCAGAGTGGTAACTAAGACGAGTCATACTCGTGTCTCGTCCCTAGATGGCGTTGCTCGTGGTGCTGGGTAGGTAGATCAGGACAATAGATGGCGTGCGTCGTAGTGCTGGGTGGAGGGGTTCGTAACACACCCCCCCTCCAAAGACCTCCGTAGCGCGGGCGCGAAGGAGGTGATCACCTGGTGCGTCTGGAGAGTAGCTGCTGCATTTCCACTGGAGCTCGGGATAAGGAGTCTGCAATCAGGTTATCGACCCCCTTTATGTGCCGGACTTGTAGATTATAGGGCTGGGTGAGGAGAGCCCAGCGGAGGATTCGCTGGTTGGAGGTCTTGTTGGTTTGAATGAACGTGAGTGG
>NW_024721882.1:0-9949 GCF_018991925.1 Homarus americanus | reverse complement strand
CTGTTTTCTATGATAATCTATTTTCGGCAAATTTGGTTATCTAACCAACTTTCCCGGAAAGTAGATATTTCCATTTTTATGATACAAATTTCGTTTTATGATAATCTATTTTCGAAAGTTGTTTATCTAACCAACTGCGGAAAGTAGATATTTCCCATTTTTTATGATACAAATTTCCTGTTTTCTATGATAATTATTTTCGGCAAATTTGTTATCTAACCAACTTTTCCTGAAAGTATTTCATTTTTATGATACAAATTTCCTGTTTTCTATGATAATCTATTTTCGAAATTTGTTTATTTAACCAACTTTCGCGGAAAGTAGATATTTCCCATTTTTATGATACAAATTTCCTGTTTTCTATGATAATCTATTTTCGGCAAATTTGTTATCTAACCAACTTTCCCGGAAAGTAGATATTTCCCATTTTTATGATACAAATTTCCTGTTTTCTATGATAATCTATTTTCGGGAAAGTTGTTTATCTAACCAACTTTCGCGGAAAGTAGATATTTCCATTTTTATGATACAAATTTCTGTTTTCTATGATAATCTATTTTCGCCAAATTTGTTATCTAACCAACTCTTCCCGGAAAGTAGATATTTCCCATTTTTATGATACAAATTTCCTGTTTTCTATGATAATCTATTTTCGAAAGTTGTTTATCTAACCAACTTTCTCGGAAAGTAGATATTTCCCATTTTATGATACAAATTTCCTGTTGTCTATGATATCTATTTTCGGCAAATTTGGTTATCTAACCAACTTTCCCGGAAAGTAGATATTTCCCATTTTTATGATACAAATTTCCCGTTTTCTATGATATCTATTTTCGGGAAAGTTGTTTATCTAACCAATTTCGCGGAGTAGATATTTCCCATTTTTATGATACAAATTTCCCGTTTCTATGATACAAATTTCCTGTTTTCTATGATAATCTATTTTCGCCAAATTTGGTTATCTAACCAACTTTCCCGGAAAGTAGATATTTCCCATTTTTATGATACAAATTTCCTGTTTTCTATGATAATCTATTTTCGGAAAGTTGTTTATTCAACCAACTTTCGCGGAAAGTAGATATTTCCATTTTTATGATACAAATTTCCGTTTATGATAATCTATTTCGGCAAATTTGGTTATCTAACCAACTTCCCGGAAAGTAGATATTTCCCATTTTTATGATACAAATTTCCTGTTTTATGATAAATCTATTTTCGAAAGTTGTTTATCTAACCAACTTTCGCGGAAAGTAGATATTTCCCATTTTATGATAAATTTCCTGTTTTCTATGATATCTATTTTCGGCAAATTTGGTTATCTAACCAACTTCCCGGAAAGTAGATATTTCATTTTTATGATACAAATTTCTGTTTTCTATGATAATCTATTTTCGAAAGTTGTTTATCTAACCAACTTTTCGCGGAAAGTAGATATTTCCCATTTTTATGATACAAATTTCCGTTTTCATGATAATCTATTTTCGGCAAATTTGGTTATCTAACCAACTTTCCGGAAAGTAGATATTTCCCATTTTTATGAAACAAATTTCCTGTTTTCTATGATATCTATTTTCGGTAAATTTGTTATTCAACCACTTTCCGAAAGTAGATATTTCCCATATTTTATGATACAAATTTCCTTTTCTATGATAATCTATTTTCGGAAAGTTGTTTATCTAACCAACTCCGGAAAGTAGATTTCCCATTTTTATGATACAAATTTCCTGTTTCTATGATAATCTATTTTCGGCAAATTTGGTTATCTAACCAACTTTCCCGGAAAGTAGATATTTCCCATTTTTATGATACAAATTTCCTGTTTTCTATGATAATCTATTTCGGGAAAGTTGTTTATCTAACCAACTTTCGCGGAAAGTAGATATTTCCCATTTTTATGATACAAATTTCCTGTTTTCTATGATAATCTATTTTCGCCTTGGTTATCTAACCAACTTTCCGGAAAGTAGATATTTCCCATTTTTATGATACAAATTTCCTGTTTCTATGATAATCTATTCGGAAAGTTGTTTATCTAACCAACTTTCGCGGAAAGTAGATATTTCATTTTTATGATACAAATTTCCTGTTTCTATGATAATCTATTTTCGCCAAATTCTGTTATCTAACCAACTTTCCCGAAAGTAGATATTTCCCATTTTTATGATACAAATTTCCTGTTTTCTATGATAATCTATTTTCGAAAGTTGTTTATCTAACCAACTTTCGCGGAAAGTAGATATTTCCATTTTTATGAAACAAATTTCCTGTTTCTATGATATCTATTTTCGGCAAATTTGTTATCTAACCAACTTTCCCGAAAGTAGATATTTCCATATTTTATGATACAAATTTCCTGTTTTCTATGATAATCTATTTTCGAAAGTTGTTTATCTAACCAACTTTCGTGAAAGTAGATATTTCCCATTTTTTATGATACAAATTTCCTCTGTTTTATGATAATCTATTTTCGCCAATTTGGTTATCTAACCAACTTCCCGGAAAGTAGATATTTCATTTTTTATGATAAATTTCCTGTTTATGATAATCTATTTCGAAAGTTGTTTATCTAACCAACTTTCGCGGAAAGTAGATATTTCCCATTTTATGATACAAATTTCGTTTTCTATGATAACTATTTGCGGCAAATTTGTTATCTAACCAACTTTCCCGGAAAGTAGATATTTCCATTTTTTATGATACAAATTTCCCGTTTTCTATGATAATCTATTTTCGGGAAATTTGTTTATCTAACCAACTTTCCCGGAAAGTAGATATTTCCATTTTTTATGATACAAATTTCCTGTTTTCTTATATCTATTTTCGAAAGTTGTTTATCTAACCAACTTCCCGGAAGTAGATATTTCCCATTTTTTATGATACAAATTTTCCTGTTTTCTATGATAATCCATTTTCGCCAAATTTGGTTATCTAACCAACTTTCCCGGAAAGTAGATATTTCCCATTTTTTATGATACAAATTCCGTTTTCTATGATAATCTATTTTCGAAAGTTGTTTATCCAACTTCCGCGGAAAGTAGATATTTCCATTTTATGATACAAATTTCCTGTTTTCTATGATAATCTATTTTCGGCAAATTAGTTATCCAACCAACTTTCCCGGAAAGTAGATATTTCATTTTTATGATACAAATTTCCTGTTTTCATGATAATCTATTTCGAAAGTTGTTTATCTAACCAACTTTCGCGGAAAGTAGATATTTCCATTTTTATGATACAAATTTCCCATTTTCTATGATAATTCATTTTCGGCAAAGTTGTTTATCTAACCAACTTTCCGGAAAGTAGATATTTCCATTTTTATGATACAAATTTCCTGTTTTCTATGATAATCTATTTTCGCCAAATTTGGTTATCTAACCAACTTTCCGGAAAGTAGATATTTCCCATTTTATGATACAAATTTCCCGTTTTCTATGATAATCTATTTTCGGGAAAGTTGTTTATCTAACCAACTTTCGCGGAAAGTAGATATTTCCCATTTTTTGTGATAAATTTCCTGTTTTCTATGATATCTATTATCGGCAAATTTGGTTATCTAACCAACTTTCCCGAAAGTAGATATTTCCCATTTTTATGATACAAATTTCCCGTTTTCTATGATATCTATTTTCGAAAATTTGTTATCTAACCAACTTTCCGGAAAGTAGATATTTCATTTTTGTGATACAAATTTCCTGTTTTCTATGATAATCTACTTCGCAAAATTAGGTAATATTTCCAAAATTCGAAAAATCTATTCTCCCGAAAATCGATAATCTACTTTCGAAAAGAAGAAAATCTATCTACTTTCGGGAGAAAACCAACTTTCCCGGAAAGTAGATATATCCCATTTTTTATGATACAAATTTCCTGTTTTATGATAATCCATTTTCGGGAAAGTTGTTTATCTAACCAACTTTCGGAAAGTAGATATTTCCCATTTTATGATACAAATTTCCCGTTTCTATGATAATCTATTTTGGCAAATTTTGGTTATCTAACCAACTTTCCCGGAAAGTAGATATTTCCCATTTTTGTGATACAAATTTCCTAGGTTTGATAATCTATTTCGCAATTGTATATTTCTAATCTTGAACGATATCTTTCCGAAAAGTAGTTATTTACTATAACCAACTTTCCCGGAAAGTAGATATTTCCCATTTTTATGATACAAATTTCCCGTTTTATGATAATCTATTTTCGGCAAATTTGGTTATCAACCAACTTTCCCGGAAAGTAGATATTTCCCATTTTTTATGATACAAATTTCCTGTTTTCTATGATAATCTATTTTCGGGAAAGTTGTTTATCTAACCAACTTTCGCGGAAAGTAGATATTCTTTTTTTATGATACAAATTTCCGTTTTCTATAATTCTATTTCGGCAAATTTGGTTATCTAACCAACTTTCCCGGAAAGTAGATATTTCCCATTTTTATGATACAAATTTCCTGTTTTCTATGATAATCTATTTTCGAAAGTTGTTTATCTAACCAACTTTCGCGAGTAGATATTTCCCATTTTTATGATACAAATTTCCTTTTTCTATGATAATCTATTTTCGCCAAATTTGGTTATCTAACCAACTTTCCCGGAAAGTAGATATTTCCCATTTTTTATGATACAAATTTCCCGTTTTCTATGATAATCTATTTTCGGGAAAGTTGTTTATCTAACCAACTTTCGCGGAAAGTAGATTTCCCATTTTTATGATACAAATTTCCGTTTTCTATGATAATCTATTTTCGGCAAATTTGTTATCTAACCAACTTTCCCGGAAAGTAGATATTTCCATTTTATGATACAAATTTCCTGTTTCTATGATAATCTATTTCGAAAGTTGTTTATCTAACCAACTTTCGCGGAAAGTAGATATTTCCCATTTTTTATGATACAAATTTCCTGTTTTCTATGATAATTATTTTCGGCAAATTTGTTATCTAACCAACTTTCCCGGAAAGTAGATATTTCCCATTTTTATGATACAAATTTCCTGTTTTCTATGATATCTATTTTCGGAAAGTTGTTTATCTAACCAACTTTCGCGGAAAGTAGATATTTCCATTTTTATGATACAAATTTCCGTTTCTATGATATTCATTTTCGCCAAATTTGGTTATCTAACCAACTTTCCCGGAAAGTAGATATTTCCATTTTTTGATACAAATTTCCGTTTCTATGATAATCTATTTCGGAAAATTAGGTAATATTTGTTTTGTGTTTTGTGTTTTTTTGAGATAACCAACTTTCCGGAAAGTAGATATTTCATTTTTATGATACAAATTTCCTGTTTTTATGATATCTATTTTCGGCAAATTTGTTATCTAACCAACTTTCCCGGAAAGTAGATATTTCCATTTTTATTGGATACAAATTTCCTGTTTTCTATGATAATCTATTTTCGGGAAAGTTGTTTATCTAACCAACTTTGCGGAAAGTAGATATTTCCATTTTTATGATACAAATTTCTGTTTTCTATGATAATCTATTTCAAATTTGTTATCTAACCAACTTTCCGGAAAGTAGATATTTCCCATTTTTATGATACAAATTTCCTGTTTTCTATGATATCTATTTCGGGAAAGTTGTTTATCTAACCAACTTTCGCGGAAAGTAGATATTTCCCATTTTTATGATACAATTTCCTGTTTTCTATGATATCTATTTTCGGCAAATTTGTTATCTAACCAACTTTCCGAAAGTAGATATTTCATTTTTTATGATACAATTTGTTTTCTATGATATCTATTTTCGAAAGTTGTTTATCTAACCAACTTTCGCGGAAAGTAGATATTTCCCATTTTTTATGATACAAATTTCCCGTTTTCTATGATAATCTATTTTCGGCAAATTTGGTTATCTAACCAACTTTCCCGGAAAGTAGATATTTCCATTTTATGATGCTAAATTTCCGTTTTTATGATAATTATTTTCGGGAAAGAGTTATCTAACCAATTTCGTGAAAGTAGATATTTCCATTTTTATGATACAATTTCCTGTTTTTATGATAATCTATTTTCGGAATTGTTATCTAACCAACTTTCCTGGAGTAGATATTTCCCATTTTTTATGATACAATTTCCTGTTTTCTATGATAATCTATTTTCGGTGTTGTTTATCTAACCAACTTTTCGTGGAGTAGATATTTCCATTTTATGATACAAATTTCTGTTTTTGTGATATCTATTTCGGAATTTGTTATCTAACCACTTCCGGAAAGTAGATATTTCCCATTTTTTATGATACAAATTTCCCGTTTTCTATGATAATCTATTTTCGCAAAGTTGTTTATCTAACCAACTTCGCGGAAAGTAGATATTTCCATTTTTATGATACAAATTTCCTGTTTTCTATGATAATCTATTTTCGAAAGTTGTTTATCTAACCAACTTTCGCGAAAGTAGATATTTCCCATTTTATGATACAAATTTCCTGTTGTCTATGATAATCTATTTTCGGCAAATTTGGTTATCTAACCAACCTTCCCGGAAAGTAGATATTTCCTATTTTTATGATACAAATTTCCTGTTTTCTATGATAATCTATTTTGGAAAGTTGTTTATCTAACCAACTTTTGCGGAAAGTAGATATTTCCCATTTTTTATGATACAAATTTCCGTTTTCTATGATAGTCTTTTTTCGGCAAATTTGTTATCTAACCAACTTTCCCGGAAAGTAGATATTTCATTTTTATGATACAAATTTCTGTTTTCTATGATAATCTATTTTCGAGAGTTGTCTTTTAACCAACTTTCGCGGAAAGTAGATATTTCCCATTTTTATGATACAAATTTCGTTTTCTATGATAATCTATTTTCGGCAAATTTGGTTATCTAACCAACTTTCCCGGAAAGTAGATATTTCCATTTTTATGATACAAATTTCCTGTTTTCTATGATAATCTATTTCGGAAAGTTGTTTATCTAACCAACTTTCGCGGAAAGTAGATATTTCCCATTTTTATGATACAAATTTCCTGTTTTCTATGATATCTATTTTCGGCAAATTATCTAACCAACTTTCCCGGAAAGTAGATATTTCCCATTTTTATGATACAAATTTCCGTTTTTATGATAATCTATTTTCGGCAAATTGGTTATCTAACCAACTTTCCCGGAAAGTAGATATTTCCCATTTTATGATATAAATTTCCGTTTTCTATGATAATCTATTTTCGGGAAAGTTGTTTATCTAACTAACTTCCCGGAAAGTAGATATTTCCCATTTTTTATGATAAATTTCCTGTTTTCTATGATAATCTATTTTCGTGAAATTTGTTTATCTAACCAACTTTCCGGAAAGTAGATATTTCCCATTTTTATGATAAAATTTCCTGTTTTCTATGATCTATTTTCGAAAGGTTTATCTAACCAACTTTCGCGTAGATATTTCTATTTTTTGATACAAATTTCCTGTTTTATGATATCTATTTTCGGCAAATTTGGTTATCTAACCAACTTTCCCGGAAAGTAGATATTTCCCATTTTTATGATACAAATTTCCTGTTTTCTATGATAATCTATTTTCGGGAAAGTTGTTTATCTAACCAACTTTCGCGGAAAGTAGATATTTCCCATTTTTTATGATACAAATTTCCTGTTTTCTATGATAATCTATTTTCGGCAAATTTATTATCTAACCAACTTTCCTGAAAGTAGATATTTCCTCATTTTTATGATACAAATTTCCGTTTTCTATGATAACTATTTCGGAAAGTTGTTCATCTTAACCAACTTTCGCGGAAAGTAGATATTTCCATTTTTATGATACAAATTTCGTTGTCTATGATAATCTATTTTCGCAAATTGGTTATCTAACCAACTTTCCCGGAAAGTAGATATTTCCCATTTTTATGATAAATTTCCTGTTTTCTATAATAATTTATTTCGAAAGTTGTTTATCTAACCAACTTTCGCGGAAAGTAGATATTTCCCATTTTTATGATACAAATTTCCTGTTTTCTTTTCTATGATAATCTATTTTCGCCAAATTTGGTTATCTAACCAACTTTCCTGAAAGTAGATATTTCCCATTTTTTTATGATACAAATTTCCTGTTTTCTATGATAATCTATTTTCGGAAAGTTGTTTATCTAACCTATTTTCGCGGAAAGTAGATATTTCCATTTTTATGATACAAAATTTCCTGTTTTCTATGATAATCTATTTTCGGCAAATTTGGTTATCTAACTAACTTTCCCGAAAGTAGATATTTCCATTTTTATGATACAAATTTCCTGTTTTCTATGATAATCTATTTTCGAAAGTTGTTTTATCTAACCAACTTTCGCGGAAAGTAGATATTTCCCATTTTTATGATACAAATTTCCTGTTTTCTATGATAATCTATTTTCGGCAAATTTGGTTATCTAACCAACTTTCCGAAAGTAGATATTTCCCATTTTTTATGATACAAATTTCCGTTTCTATGATAATTCATTTTCGGGAAAGTTGTTTATCTAACCAACTTTCGCGGAAAGTAGATATTTCCCATTTTTTATGATAAATTTCCTTGTTTTCTATGATATCTATTGGCAAATTTGTTATCTAACCAACTTTCCGGAAAGTAGATATTTCCATTTTTTATGATACAAATTTCCTGTTTTCTATGATAATTTATTTTCGAAAGTTGTTTATCTAAACAACTTTCGCGGAAAGTAGATATTTCCTCATTTTATGATACAAATTTCCTGTTTTATGATATTTATTTTCGGCAAATTTGGTTATCTAACCAACTTTCCCGAGTAGATATTCTATTTTTATGATACAAATTTCCTGTTTTCTATGATATTTATTTTCGGAAAGTTGTTTATCTAACCAACTTTCCCGAAAGTAGATATTTCCATTTTTATGATACAAATTTCCTGTTTTCTATGATAATCTATTTTCGGGAAAGTTGTTTATTTAACCAACTTTCGCGGAAAGTAGATATTTCATTTTTAGATACAATTTCCTGTTTTCTATGATATCTATTTTCGGCAATGGTTGGTCTAACCAACTTTTTCTGAAAGTAGATATTCTATTTTTATGATACAAATTTCCTGTTTTTATGATAATCTATTTTCGGGAAAGTTTATCTAACTAACTTTCGCGGAAAGTAGATATTTCCCATTTTTATGATACAAATTTCTGTTTTCTATGATATCTATTTTCGGCAAATTTGGTTATCTAACCAACTTTCCTGAAAGTAGATATCATTTTTATGATACAATTTCTGTTTATGATAATTATTTTCGGCAAATTTGGTTATTTAACCAATTTTTCCGGAAAGTAGATATTTCCCATTTTTATGATACTTTCTGTTTATGATATCTATTTTGGAAAGTTTATCTTAACAACTTTCGCGGAGTAGATATTTCTATTTTTATGATACAAATTTCCTGTTTTGATAATCTTTTGGGGAAAGTTGTTTATCTAACTAACTTTGGAAAGTAGATATTTCCCATTTTTATGATACAGATTTGTTTTCTATGATAATCTATTGGCAAATTTTATGTTATTCAACCAACTTTCCCGAGTAGATATTTCCCATTTTTATGATACAAATTTCCTGTTTTATGATATCTATTTTCGGGAAAGTTGTTTATCTAACCAACTTTCGCGGAAAGTAGATATTTCCATTTTTATGATACAATTTCTGTTTTCTATGATAATCTATTTTCGGCAAATTTGTTATCTAACCAACTCTTTCCCGGAAAGTAGATATTTCCCATTTTTATGATACAAATTTCCTGTTTCTATGATATCTATTTTCGGGAAAGTTGTTTATCTAACCAACTTTCGCGGAAAGTAGATATTTCCCATTTTATGATACAAATTTCCTGTTTTATGATAATCTATTTTCGGCAATTTGCTTATCTAACCAACTTTTCGCGGAAAGTAGATATTTCCCCATTTTTTTATGATACAAATTCTCTGTTTTGCGATAATCTATTTTCGGGAAAGTTTATC
>NW_024721881.1:0-15070 GCF_018991925.1 Homarus americanus | reverse complement strand
GTGGTGGAGGTGGTAGGTTAGTGAAGTCCTTGGTGGTGGTGGTTTGTTGAAGAGGGTCTGTTTTTTTTATTGTTTTTATGTTTGTTTGATTGTTTTTATGTATGTTTGTTTGTTTTACTGTTTGTTTGTTTGTTTTATTGTTTTTGGTTTTTTTTATTCTTCGTTTGTTCGTTTTATTGTTTGTTTGATTGTTTGTTTGTTTTATTGTTTGTTGGTATGTTTGTTTGTTTTATTGTTTGTTTTTTAGAATGATGTTTTTTGTGGTGTCATTATTGTTTGTGTTGTGTTGTTGCTTGCTTGTTTGTTTGTGATGTGTTGTTTGTTTGTGGTTGGTGTGTGTGTGAGAGAGAGAGAGACACAGAGAGAGAGAGAGACACAGAGAGAGAGAGAGCGAGAGAGAGAGAGAGAGAGCGAGAGAGAGTATCAACACAATTTCCATAGCATATATTTGCCAACAACTTTGTCATAACGTAACAGTGAGCCAGGGACACTCTCTCTCTCTCTCTCTCTCTCTCTCTCTCCCTCTCATGATAAAAAACTGATCGACTTGTACCTGTGCTTCTTGTTTGTGTTTTAATTGTTAATTTAATACAACTTTTTATCTTATTTCTAATTTCTACTGTTGTTCCAGCCACATGTTGTATTGTTAATAATAATAATAATAATAATAATAATAATAATAATAATAATAATAAAAATAATGATGATGATAATAATAATTGAGACGATAATTATTAAATTATGGAGGCAGGAGGAGGAAGAGGGAAGGAATGATGATAGTTGAGAAGATGACAATGGTAGTGATAATGCTGGTTGTGGTAGTGATGGTAATATTATACACGTAACAATAATGGTTGCCCTTCGTGTACGAGGATGGCCGGCTCTAGAGCAACCTAGGCGTGAATTTGTTTAAGGTGTTAGAATCTGTCGCCAACACCACAACCACACCCTAAGTTAACGAGTTGTATGACACAGTTTCAATGAATAGTCCGAGAAGACCTGACAACTCGGCAACTGCACTGGCTAACCATTATTCCAGAATAAGATCCGCAAATCAATTAACATCTACGTTCCCATTTACTGGTAAATAGAAAGCCAAATGAGGTAAAAAAAAATGCTCATAGTTTCACTCTGTCCGGGAATCGAATAGGTGTCCACTCGCTTGCAAGGCGAGCATGTTGACTATTACACCACAGGTTGCCAAAATCACGTTTAGTAAAAATTTTTTTTTTTTTTTTTTTCGTGCTGGTCAAGCCCCGACCAGAGGTTAGCTAGACCCCCGGACAACTCTTTCGGAGCTTGACCAGCACGTGGTATTGGTAATATTATCTCGACTTGATTATATGTTACAAATTCACTTGTGAGTTTTTCAATGTTTTGCTTTGTTTATTATTTACTTATTCTAAGCTAAATTTTAACAAATAAATGACTTAAATAATACGAAAACAAACAAATAAAAGCGGAACTCCACCTAATATATACTGTATGTTACACTAAATAGGGATAATTGGCCATTAGTGATAACTTCTATGTATTTATCTTTTCTAGAAGCCTTTGACTGGCCATAAACGATCCTGTAGATCATAAATATACATATAAATGAATACCTTCATGCATAATGTAACCTGACCAGACCTAACCTAACTTAACCTAATCTAGCCTAACCTAACCTAACGTAACCTAACGTAATCTAGCCTTCTTGTTCTTGTTCTTGTTCTTCTTCTTCTTGTTCTTGTTCTCCTCCTCCTCCTCCTCCTCCTCCTCCTCCTCCTCCTCCTCTGCATTATATCATCATCAACTAAATTAAAATTCAAACGCCTTAACCTTACACACTGTGACCCTGGGTTGGAGAGGGAGGATGGGGGAGGGCGGGGGAAGACTCACCTAAATCACCCAGCAGGCGCTTTGTGACACCCAACAAGTGACCTTTGGGTGGGGGCAGTTTTCTCGCCAGATCTAGACCAGTAGGCAGTGTTAACCCCCAAAGGTCACCGAGGCAGGAGTGACCTTTGGGAAGTTTTGGGATTATAAATAGTGTTGTAGGAGGTGGAGGTGGAGGTGGTAGGTTAGTGAAGTCCTTGGTGGTGGTGGTTTGTTGAAGAGGGTCTGTTTTTGTTATTGTTTTTTTGTTTGTTTGATTTTTATGTATGTTTGTTTTATTGTTTGTTTGTATGTTTTATTGTTTTTTGTTTTGTTTTATTCTTCGTTTGTTTGTTTTATTGTTTGTTTGTATGTTTTATTGTTTTTTGTTTTGTTTTATTCTTCGTTTGTTCGTTTTATTGCTTGTTGGTATGTTTGTTTGTTTTATTGTTTGTAGGTATGTTTGTTTTATTGTTTGTTGGTATGTTTGTTTGTTTTATTGTTTGTTTTTTAGAATGATCTTTTTTGTGGTGTCATTATTGTTTGTGTTGTGTTGTTGCTTGCTTGTTTGTTTGTGATGTGTTGTTTGTTTGTGGTTGGTGTGTGTGTGTGTGTGAGAGAGAGAGAGAGAGAGAGAGAGAGAGAGAGTATCAACACAGTTTCCATACCATATATTTACCAACAACTTTGTCATAACGTAACAGTGAGCCAGGGACTCTCTCTCTCTCTCTCTCTCTCTCTCTCTCTCTCTCTCACTCTCATGATAAAAAACTGATCGACTTGTACCTGTGGTTCTTGTTTGTGTTTTAATTGTTAATTTAATACAACTTTTTATCTTATTTCTAATTTCTACTGTTGTTGCAGCCACATGTTGTATTGTTAATAATAATAATAATAATAATAATAATAATAATAATAATAATAATAATAATAAAAATAATGATGATAATAATAATAATTGAGACGATAATTATTAAATTATGGAGGCAGGAGGAGGAAGAGGGAAGGAATGATGATAGTTGAGAAGATGACAATGGTAGTGATAATGCTGGTTGTGGTAGTGATGGTAATATTATACACGTAACAATAATGGTTGCCCTTCGTGTACGAGGATGGCCGGCTCTAGAGCAACCTCGGCGTGAATTTGTTTAAGGTGTTACAATCTGTCGCCAACACCACAACCACACCCTAAGTTAACGAGTTGTATGACACAGTTTCAATGAATAGTCCGAGAAGACCGGACAACTCGGCAACTGCACTGGCTAACCATTATCTTCAGAATAAGATCCGCAAATCGATTAACATTCAGGTTCCCATTTACTGGTAAATAGAAAGCCAAATGACGTAAAAAAAAAAAATTTCATAGTTTCACTCTGTCCGGGAATCGAACAGGGGTCCACTCGCTTGCAAGGCGAGCATGTTGACTATTACACCACAGGTTGCCAAAATCACGTTTAGTAAAAAAAATTTTTTTTTTTTTTTTCGTGCCGGTCAAGCCCCGACCAGAGGTTAGCTAGACCCCCGGACAACTCTTTCGGAGCTTGACCAGCACGTGGTATTGGTAATATTATCTCGACTTGTTTATATGTTACAAATTCACTTGTGAGTTTTTCAATGTTTTGTTTTGTATAATATTTACTTATTCTAAGCTAACTTTTAACAAATAAATGACTTAAATAATACGAAAACAAACAAATAAAAGCGGAACTCCACCTAACATATACTGTATGTTACACTAAATAGGAATAATTGGCCATTAGTGATAACTTCTATATATTTATCTTTTCTAGAAGCCTTTGACTGGCCATAAACGATCCTGTAGATCATAAATATACATATAAATGAATACCTTCATGCATAATGTAACCTGACCAGACCTAACCTAACTTAACCTAATGTAGCCTAACCTAACCTAACGTAACCTAACGTAATCTAGCCTTCTTGTTCTTGTTCTTGTTCTTCTTGTTCTCCTTCTCCTCCTCCTCCTCCTCCTCCTCCTCCTCCTCCTCCTCCTCTTCCTCTGCATTATATCATCATCAACTAAATTAAATTTCAAACGCCTTAACCTTACACACTGTGACCCTGGGTTGGAGAGGGAGGATGGGGGAGGGCGGGGGAAGACTCACCTAAATCACCCAGCAGGCGCTTTGTGACACCCAACAAGTGTCCTTTGAGTGGGGGCAGTTTTCTCGCCAGATCTAGACCAGTGGGCAGTGTTAACCCCCAAAGGTCACCGAGGCAGGAGTGACCTTTGGGAAGTTTTGGGATTATAAATAGTGTTGTAGGAGGTGGTGGTGGAGGTGGTAGGTTAGTGAAGTCCTTGGTGGTGGTGGTTTGTTGAAGAGGGTCTGTTTTTGTTATTGGTTTTATGTTTGTTTGTTTTTATGTATGTTTGTTTGTTTTATTGTTTGTTTATATGTTTTATTGTTTGTTTGTTTTGTTTTATTCTTCGTTTGTTCGTTTTATTGTTTGTTTGTTTTGTTTTATTCTTCGTTTGTTCGTTTTATTGTTTGTTTGTTTTATTGTTTGTTTGATTGTTTGTTTGCTTTATTGTTTTTGTTTGTTTTATTGTTTGTTTTTTAGAATGATGTTTTTTGTGGTGTCATTATTGTTTGTGTTGTGTTGATGCTTGCTTGTTTGTGTTGTGTTGATGCTTGCTTGTTTGTTTGTGATGTGTTGTTTGTTTCTGGTTGGTGTGAGAGAGAGAGAGAGAGAGAGAGAGAGAGAGAGAGAGAGAGAGTATCAACACAATTTCCATACCATATATTTACCAACAACTTTGTCATAACGTAACAGTGAGCCAGGGACTCTCTCTCTCTCTCTCTCTCTCTCTCATGATAAAAAACTGATCGACTTGTACCTGTGGTTCTTGTTTGTGTTTTAATTGTTAATTTAATACAACTTTTTATCTTATTTCTAATTTCTACTGTTGTTCCAGCCACATGTTGTATTGTTAATAATAATAATAATAATAATAATAATAATAATACGGTATTTATAATAATAAAAATAATGATGATAATAATAATAATTGAGACGATAATTATTAAAATATGGAGGCAGGAGGAGGAAGAGGGAAGGAATGATGATAGTTGAGAAGATGACAATGGTAGTGATAATGCTGGTTGTGGTAGTGATGGTAATATTACACACGTAACAATAATGGTTGCCCTTCGTGTACGAGGATGGCCGGCTCTAGAGCAACCTAGGCGTGAATTTGTTTAAGGTGTTAGAATCTGTCGCCAACACCACAACCACACCCTAAGTTAACGAGTTGTATGACCCAGTTTCAATGAATAGTCCGAGAAGACCGGACAACTCGGCAACTGCACTGGCTAACCATTATTCCAGAATAAGATCCGCAAATCGATTAACATCTAGGTTCCCATTTACTGGTAAATAGAAAGCCAAATGTCGTAAAAAAAAAATGCTCATAGTTTCACTCCGTCCGGGAATCGAACAGGGGTCCACTCGCTTGCAAGGCGAGTATGCTGACTATTACACCACAGGTTGCCAAAATCACGTTTAGTAAAAATTTTTTTTTTTCGTGCTGGTCAAGCCCCGACCAGAGGTTAGCTAGACCCCCGGACAACTCTTTCGGAGCTTGACCAGCACGTGGTATTGGTAATATTATCTCGACTTGATTATATGTTACAAATTTACTTGTGAGTTTTTCAGTGTTTTGTTTTGTATAATATTTACTTATTCTAAGCTAAATGTTAACAAATAAATGACTTAAATAATACGAAAACAAACAAATAAAAGCGGAACTCCACCTAATATATACTGTATGTTACACTAAATAGGGATAATTGGCCATTAGTGATAACTTCTATGTATTTATCTTTTCTAGAAGCCTTTGACTGGCCATAAACGATCCTGTAGATCATAAATATACATATAAATAAATACCTTCATGCATAATGTAACCTGACCAGACCTAACCTAACTTAACCTAATCTAGCCTAACCTAACCTAACGTAACCTAACGTAATCTAGCCTTCTTCATGTTCTTGATCTTGTTCTTCTTGTTCTTGTTCTCCTCCTCCTCCTCCTCCTCCTCCTCCTCTGCATTATATCATCATCAACTAAATTAAAATTCAAACGCCTTAACCTTACACACTGTGACCCTGGGTTGGAGAGGAGGGATGGGGGAGGGCGGGGGAAGACTCACCTAAATCACCCAGCAGGCGCTTTGTGACACCCAACAAGTGACCTTTGGGTGGGGGCAGTTTTCTCGCCAGATCTAGACCAGTGGGCAGTGTTAACCCCCAAAGGTCACCGAGGCAGGAGTGACCTTTGGGAAGTTTTGGGATTATAAATAGTGTTGTAGGAGGTGGAGGTGGAGGTGGTAGGTTAGTGAAGTCCTTGGTGGTGGTGGTTTGTTGAAGAGGGTCTGTTTTTGTTATTGTTTTTATGTTTGTTTGATTGTTTTTATGTATGTTTTTTTTATTGTTTGTTTGTATGTTTTATTGTTTGTTTGTTTTGTTTTATTCTTCGTTTGTTCGTTTTATTGTTTGTTGGTATGTTTGTTTGTTTTATTGTTTGTTTGTATGTTTGTTTGTTTTATTGTTTGTTGGTATGTTTGTTTGTTTTATTGTTTGTTTTTTACAATGATGTTTTTTGTGGTGTTATTATTGTTTGTGTTGTGTTGTTGCTTGCTTGTTTGTTTGTGATGTGTTGTTTGTTTGTGGTTGGTGTGTGTGAGAGAGAGAGAGAGAGAGAGAGAGAGAGAGAGAGAGAGTATCAACACAATTTCCATACCATGTACTTACCAACAACTTTGTCATAACGTAACAGTGAGCCAGGGACTCTCTCTCTCTCTCTCTCTCTCTCTCTCTCTCTCTCTCTCTCTCTCTCTCATGATAAAAAACTGATCGACTTGTAGCTGTGGTTCTTGTTTGTGTTTTAATTGTTAATTTAATACAACTTTTTATCTTATTTCTAATTTCTACTGTTGTTCCAGCTACATGTTGTATTGTTAATAATAATAATAATACGGTATTTATAATAATGAAAATAATGATGATAATAATACTAATTGAGACGATAATTATTAAAATATGGAGGCAGGAAGAGGAAGAGGGAAGGAATGATGATAGTTGAGAAGATGACAATGGTAGTGATAATGCTGGTTGTGGTAGTGATGGTAATATTATACACGTAACAATAATGGTTGCCCTTCGTGTACGAGGATGGTCGGCTCTAGAGCAACCTAGGCGTGAATTTGTTTAAGGTGTTAGAATCTGTCGCCAACACCACAACCACACCCTAAGTTAACGAGTTGTATGACCCAGTTTCAATGAATAGTCCGAGAAGACCGGACAACTCGGCAACTGCACTGGCTAACCATTATTCCAGAATAAGATCCGCAAATCGATTAACATCTAGGTTCCCATTTACTGGTAAATAGAAAGCCAAATGAGGTAAAAAAAAATGCTCATAGTTTCACTCTGTCCGGGAATCGAACAGGTGTCCACTCGCTTGCAAGACGAGCATGTTGACTATTACACCACAGGTTGCCAAAATCACGTTTAGTAAAAAAAATTTTTTTCTTTTGTTCGTGCTGGTCAAGCCCCGACCAGAGGTTAGCTAGACCCCCGGACAACTCTTTCGGAGCTTGACCAGCACGTGGTATTGGTAATATTATCTCGACTTGATTATATGTTACAAATTTACTTGTGAGTTTTTCAATGTTTTGTTTTGTTTATTATTTACTTATTCTAAGCTAAATTTTAACAAAGAAATGACTTAAATAATACGAAAACAAACAAATAAAAGCGGAACTCCATCTAATATATACTGTATGTTACACTAAATAGGGATAATTGGCCATTAGTGATAACTTCTATATATTTATCTTTTCTAGAAGCCTTTGACTGGCCATAAACGATCCTGTAGATCATAAATATACATATAAATAAATACCTTCATGCATAATGTAACCTGACCAGACCTAACCTAACTTAACCTAATCTAGCCTAACCTAACCTAACGTAACCTAACGTAATCTAGCCTTGTTGTTGTTCTTCTTCTTCTTCTTCTTTTTCTTCTTCTTCTTCTCCTCCTCCTCCTCCTCCTCTGCATTATACCATCATCAACTAAATTAAAATTCAAACGCCTTAACCTTACACACTGTGAACCCTGGGTTGGAGAGGCGGGGATGGGGGAGGGCGGGGGAAGCCTCACCTAAATCACCCAGCAGGCGCTTTGTGACACCCAACAAGTGACCTTTGGGTGGGGGCAGTTTTCTCGCCAGATCTAGACCAGTGGGCAGTGTTAACCCCCAAAGGTCACTGAGGCAGGAGTGACCTTTGGGAAATTTTGGGATTATAAATAGTGTTGTAGGAGGTGGTGGTGGAGGTGGTAGGTTAGTGAAGTCCTTGGTGGTGGTGGTTTGTTGAAGAGGGTCTGTTTTTTTATTGTTTTTATGTTTGTTTGATTGTTTTTATGTATGTTTGTTTGTTTTATTGTTTGTTTGTATGTTTTATTGTTTGTTTGTTTTGTTTTATTCTTCGTTTGACCGTTTTATTGTTTGTTTGATTGTTTGTTTGTTTTATTGTTTGTTGGTATGTTTGTTTGTTTTATTGTTTTTGTTTGTTTTATTGTTTGTTTTTAGAATGATGTTTTTTGTGGTGTCATTATTGTTTGTGTTGTGTTGTTGATTGCTTGTTTGTTTGTGATGTGTTGTTTGTTTGTGGTTGGTGTGTGTGTGAAAGAGAGAGAGACACAGATAGAGAGAGAGAGAGAGAGAGAGTATCAACACAATTTCCATACCATATATTTGCCAACAACTTTGTCATAACGTAACAGTGAGCCAGGGACTCTCTCTCTCTCTCTCTCTCTCTCTCTCTCTCTCTCTCTCTCTCTCTCATGATAAAAAACTGATCGACTTGTACCTGTGGTTCTTGTTTGTGTTTTAATTGTTAATTTAATCCAACTTTTTATCTTATTTCTAATTTCTACTGTTGTTCCAGCCACATGTTGTATTGATAATAAGAATAATAATAATAATAATACGGTAATAATAATAATAAAAATAATGATGATAATAATAATAATTGAGACGATAATTATTAAAATATGGAGGCAGGAGGAGGAAGAGGGAAGGAATGATGATAGTTGAGAAGATGACAATAGTAGTGATAATGCTGGTTGTGGTAGTGATGGTAATATTATACACGTAACAATAATGGTTGCCCTTCGTGTACGAGGATGGCCGGCTCTAGAGCAACCTAGGCGTGAATTTGTTTAAGGTGTTAGAATCTGTCGCCAACACCACAACCACACCCTAAGTTAACGAGTTGTATGACCCAGCTTCAATGAATAGTCCGAGAAGACCGGACAACTCGGCAACTGCACTGGCTAACCATTATTCCAGAATAAGATCCGCAAATCGATTAACATCTAGGTTCCCATTTACTGGTAAATAGAAAGCCAAATGTCGTAAAAAATAATGCTCATAGTTTCACTCCGTCTGGGAATCGAACAGGGGTCCACTCGCTTGCAAGGCGAGTATGCTGACTATTACACCACAGGTTGCCAAAATCACGTTTAGTAAAAATTTTTTTTTTTTTCGTGCTGGTCAAGCCCCGACCAGAGGTTAGCTAGACCCCCGGACAACTCTTTCGGAGCTTGACCAGCACGTGGTATTGGTAATATTATCTCGACTTGATTATATGTTACAAATTCACTTGTGAGTTTTTCAATGTTTTGTTTTGTATAATATTTACTTATTCTAAGCTAAATGTTAACAAATAAATGACTTAAATAATACGAAAACAAACAAATAAAAGCGGAACTCCACCTAATATATACTGTATGTTACATTAAATAGGGATAATTGGCCATTAGTGATAACTTCTATGTATTTATCTTTTCTAGAAGCTTTTGACTGGCCATAAACGATCCTGTAGATCATAAATATACATATAAATGAATACCTTCATGCATAATGTAACCTGACCAGACCTAACCTAACTTAACCTAATCTAGCCTAACCTAACCTAACGTAACCTAACGTAATCTAGCCTTGTTGTTGTTGTTGTTGTTGTCGTCGTCGTCGTCGTTCTTCTTCTTCTTCTTCTTCTTCTTCTTCTTCTTCTTCTTCTTCTTCTTCTTCTTCTTCTTCTTCTTCTTCTTCTTCTTCTTCTTCTTCTTCTTCTTCTTCTTCTTCTTCTTCTTCTTCTTCTCCTCCTCCTCCTCCTCCTCCTCCTCCTCCTCCTCCTCCTCTGCATTATACCATCATCAACTAAATTAAAATTCAAACGCCTTAACCTTACACACTGTGACCCTGGGTTGGAGAGGGGGGATGGGGGAGGGCGGGGGAAGACTCACCTAAATCACCCAGCAGGCGCTTTGTGACACCCAACAAGTGACCTTTGGGTGGGGGCAGTTTTCTCGCCAGATCTAGACCAGTGGGCAGTGTTAACCCCCAAAGGTCACCGAGGCAGGAGTGACCTTTGGGAAGTTTCGGGATTATAAATAGAGTTGTAGGAGGTGGAGGTGGTAGGTTAGTGAAGTCCTTCGTGGTGGTGGTTTGTTGAAGAGGGTCTGTTTTTTTATTGTTTTTATGTTTGTTTGCTTGTTTTTATGTACGTTTGTTTGTTTGTTTGTTTTTTGTTTTATTGTTTGTTGGTATGTTTGTTTATTTTATTGTTTTTGTTTGTTTTATTGTTTTTGTTTGTTTTATTTTTTGTTTTTAGAATGATGTTTTTTGTGGAGTCATTATTGTTTGTGTTGTGTTGTTGCTTGCTTGCTTGTTTGTTTGTGATTTGTTGTTTGTTTGTGGTTGGTGTGTGTGTGAGAGAGAGAGAGAGAGAGAGAGAGTATCAACACAATTTCCATACCATATATTTACCAACAACTTTGTCATAACGTAACAGTGAGCCAGGGACTCTCTCTCTCTCTCTCTCTCTCTCTCTCTCATGATAAAAAACTGATCGACTTGTACCTGTGGTTCTTGTTTGTGTTTTAATTTTTTATTTAATACGACTTTTTATCTTATTTCTAATTTCTATTGTTGTTCCAGCCACATGTTGTATTGTTAATAATAATAATAATAATAATAATAAAAATAATAATAATAATAAAAATAATGATGATAATAATAATAATTGAGACGATAATTATTAAATTATGGAGGCAGGAGGAGGAAGAGGGAAGGAATGATGATAGTTGAGAAGATGACAATGGTAGTGATAATGCTGGTTGTGGTAGTGATGGTAATATTATACACGTAACAATAATGGTTGCCCTTTGTGTACGAGGATGGCCGGCTCTAGAGCAACCTAGGCGTGAATTTGTTTAAGGTGTTAGAATCTGTCGCCAACACCACAACCACACCCTAAGTTAACGAGTTGTATGACCCAGTTTCAATGAATAGTCCGAGAAGACCGGACAACTCGGCAACTGCACTGGCTACCCATTATTCCAGAATAAGATCCGCAAATCGATTAACATCTAGGTTCCCATTTACTGGTAAATAGAAAGCCAAATGTCGTAAAAAAAATGCTCATAGTTTCACTCCGTCTGGGAATCGAACAGGGGTTCGATTACACCACAGGTTGCCAAAATCACGTTTAGTAAAAAAAAATTTTTTTTTTTTTTTCGTGCTGGTCAAGCCCCGACCAGAGGTTAGCTAGACCCCCGGACAACTCTTTCGGAGCTTGACCAGCACGTGGTATTGGTAATATTATCTCGACTTGATTATATGTTACAAATTCACTTGTGAGTTTTTCAATGTTTTGTTTTGTATAATATTTACTTATTCTAAGCTAACTTTTAACAAATAAATGACTTAAATAATACGAAAACAAACAAATAAAAGCGGAACTCCACCTAATATATACTGTATGTTACACTAAATAGGGATAATTGGCCATTAGTGATAACTTCTATGTATTTATCTTTTCTGGAAGCCTTTGACTGGCCATAAACGATCCTGTAGATCATAAGTATACATATAAATGAATACCTTCATGCATAATGTAACCTGACCAGACCTAACCTAACTTAACCTAATCTAGCCTAACCTAACCTAACGTAACCTAACGTAATCTAGCCTTCTTGTTCTCCTTCTCCTCCTCCTCCTCCTCCTCCTCCTCCTCCTCTGCATTATATCATCATCAACTAAATTAAATTTCAAACGCCTTAACCTTTTACACTGTGACCCTGGGTTGGAGAGGGAGGATGGGGGAGGGCGGGGGAAGACCCACCTAAATCACCCAGTAGGCGCTTTGTGACATCCAACAAGTGACCTTTGAGTGGGGGCAGTTTTCTCGCCAGATCTAGACCAGTGGGCAGTGTTAACCCCCAAAGGTCACCGAGGCAGGAGTGACCTTTGGGAAGTTTTGGGATTATAAATAGTGTTGTAGGAGGTGGTGGTGGAGGTGGTAGGTTAGTGAAGTCCTTGGTGGTGGTGGTTTGTTTAAGAGGGTCTGTTTTTGTTATTGTTTTTATGTTTGTTTGTTTTTATGTATGTTTGTTTGTTTTATTGTTTGTTTATATGTTTTATTGTTTGTTTGTTTTGTTTTATTCTTCGTTTGTTCGTTTTATTGTTTGTTTGTTTTGTTTTATTCTTCGTTTGTTCGTTTTATTGTTTGTTTGTTTTATTGTTTGTTTGATTGTTTGTTTGCTTTATTGTTTTTGTTTGTTTTATTGTTTGTTTTTTAGAATGATGTTTTTTGTGGTGTCATTATTGTTTGTGTTGTGTTGATGCTTGCTTGTTTGTGTTGTGTTGATGCTTGCTTGTTTGTTTGTGATGTGTTGTTTGTTTCTGGTTGGTGTGAGAGAGAGAGAGAGAGAGAGAGAGAGAGAGAGAGAGAGAGAGAGAGTATCAACACAATTTCCATACCATATATTTACCAACAACTTTGTCATAACGTAACAGTGAGCCAGGGACTCTCTCTCTCTCTCTCTCTCTCTCTCATGATAAAAAACTGATCGACTTGTACCTGTGGTTCTTGTTTGTGTTTTAATTGTTAATTTAATACAACTTTTTATCTTATTTCTAATTTCTACTGTTGTTCCAGCCACATGTTGTATTGTTAATAATAATAATACGGTATTTATAATAATAAAAATAATGATGATAAGAATAATAATTGAGACGATAATTATTAAAATAGGAGGCAGGAGGAGGAAGAGGGACGGAATGATGATAGTTGAGAAGATGACAATGGTAGTGATAATGCTGGTTGTGGTAGTGATGGTAATATTACACACGTAACAATAATGGTTGCCCTTCGTGTACGAGGATGGCCGGCTCTAGAGCAACCTAGGCGTGAATTTGTTTAAGGTGTTAGAATCTGTCGCCAACACCACAACCACACCCTAAGTTAACGAGTTGTATGACCCAGTTTCAATGAATAGTCCGAGAAGACCGGACAACTCGGCAACTGCACTGGCTAACCATTATTCCAGAATAAGATCCGCAAATCGATTAACATCTAGGTTCCCATTTACTGGTAAATAGAAAGCCAAATGTCGTAAAAAAAATGCTCATAGTTTCACTCCGTCTGGGAATCGAACAGGGGTCCACTCGCTTGCAAGGCGAGTATGCTGACTATTACACCACAGGTTGCCAAAATCACGTTTAGTAAAAAATTTTTTTTTTTTTCGTGCTGGTCAAGCCCCGACCAGAGGTTAGCTAGACCCCCGGACAACTCTTTCGGAGCTTGACCAGCACGTGGTATTGGTAATATTATCTCGACTTGATTATATGTTACAAATTCACTTGTGAGTTTTTCAATGTTTTGTTTTGTATAATATTTACTTATTGTAAGCTAAATTTTAACAAATAAATGACATAAATAATACGAAATCAAACAAATAAAAGCGGAACTCCACATAATATATACTGTATGTTACACTAAATAGGAATAATTGGCCATTAGTGATAACTTCTATGTATTTATCTATTTAGAAGCCTTTGACTGGCCATAAACGATCCTGTAGATCATAAGTATACATATAAATGAATACCTTCATGCATAATGTAATCTGACCAGACCTAACCTAACTTAACCTAATCTAGCCTAACCTAACCTAACGTAATCTTGCCTTCTTGTTCTTGTTCTTTTTCTTGTTCTTCTTATTCTTGTTCTCCTTCTCCTTCTCCTTCTCCTCCCTCCTCCTCCTCCTCCTCCTCCTCCTCCTCCTCCTCCTCCTCCTCCGCATTATATCATCATCAACTAAATTAAATTCAAACGCCTTAACCTTACACACTGTGACCCTGGGTTGGAGAGGGGGGATGGGGGAGGGCGGGGGAAGACTCACCTAAATCACCCAGCAGGCGCTTTGTGACATCCAACAAGTGACCTTTGGGTGGGGGCAGTTTTCTCGCCAGATCTAGACCAGTGGGCAGTGTTAACCCCCAAAGGTCACCGAGGCAGGAGTGACCTTTGGGAAGTTTTGGGATTATAAATAGTGTTGTAGGAGGTGGTGGTGGAGGTGGTAGGTTAGTGAAGTCCTTGGTGGTGGTGGTTTGTTGAAGAGGGTCCGTTTTTTTATTGTTTTTATGTTTGTTTGTTTTATTGTTTGTTTGTATGTTTTATTGTTTGTTTGTTTTGTTTTATTCTTCGTTTGTTCGTTTTATTGTTTGTTTGCTTGTTTGTTTGCGATGTTTTGTTTGTTTGTGGTTGGTGTGTGTGTGAGAGAGAGAGAGAGAGAGTGAGAGAGAGAGAGAGAGAGAGAGAGAGAGAGTATCAACACAATTTCCATACCATATACTTACCAACAACTTTGTCATAACGTAACTGAGCCAGGGACTCTCTCTCTCTCTCTCTCTCTCTCTCTCTCTCTCTCTCTCTCTCTCTCTCTCTCTCTCTCATGATAAAAAACTGATCGACTTGTACCTGTGGTTCTTGTTTGTGTTTTAATTGTAAATTTAATACAACTTTTTATCTTATTTCTAATTTCTACTGTTGTTCCAGCCACATGTTGTATTGTTAATAATAATAATAATAATGATAATAATAATAATAATAATAATACGGTATTTATAATAATAAAAATAATGATGATAATAATACTAATTGAGACGATAATTATTAAAATATGGAGGCAGGAGGAGGAAGAGGGAAGGAATGATGATAGTTGAGAAGATGACAATAGTAGTGATAATGCTGGTTGTGGTAGTGATGGTAATATTATACACGTAACAATAATGGTTGCCCTTTGTGTACGAGGATGGCCGGCTCTAGAGCAA
>NW_024721880.1:0-7679 GCF_018991925.1 Homarus americanus | reverse complement strand
GATCAGGGGACTTTGTTATACTCGACCAGGGGACTTTGTTATACTCGATCAGGGGCCTTTGTTATACTTGATCAGGGGGCTTTGTTACACTTGATCAGGGGATTTTGTTATTCTCGATAAGGGGGTCTTTGTTATACTCAATCAGGGGGCTTTGTTATACTTGATCAGGGGGCTTTGTAATACTCGATCAGGTGACTTTGTTATTCTCGATAAGGGGGTCTTTGTTATACTCGATCAGGGGGCTTTGTTATAATCGATCAGGGAACTTTGTTATACTCGATCAGGGGCCTTTGTTATACTTGTTCAGGCGTATTTGTTATACTCGACCAGGGGACTTTCTTATACTCGAACAGGGGCCTTTGTTAAACTCGATCAGGGACCTTTGTTATACTCGATCAGGGGACTTTGTTATACTCGATCAGGGGACTATGCTATTCTCGATCAGGGGGCTTTGTTATATTCGATCAGGGAACTTTGTTATACTCGATCAGGGGCCTTTGTTATAATCGTTCAGGTGACTTTGTTATACTCGACCAGGGGACTTTGTTATACTCGATGTGGAGCCTTTGTTATACTTGATCAGCGGCTTTGTTATACTCGATCAGGGGACTTAGTTATTCTCGATAAGGGGGACTTTGTTATACCCGATGAGGGGGCTTTTTTATGCTCGATCAGGGAAATTTTGTTATACTCGATCATGGGCCTTTGTTATACTCAATTAGGGGACTTTGTTATACTCGATCAGGGGCCTTTGTTATACTTGGTCAGGGGGCTTTGTTATACTCAATCAGGGGACTTTGTTATTCAAGATAAGGGGGGCTTTGTTATACTCGATCAGGGGCCTTTGTTATACTCGATCAGGGGGCTTTGTTATACTCGATCAGGGGAATTTGTTATTCAAGATAAGGGGGGCTTTGTTATACTCGATCAGGGGGCTTTGTTATACTCGATCAGGGAACTTTGTTATACTCGATGAGGGGCCTTTGTTATACTCGATCAGAGGCCTTTGTTATACTCGATGAGGGGACTTTGTTATACTCGATCAGGAGAATTTGTTATACTCGATCAGGGGACTTTGTTATACTCGATCAAGGACTTTGTTATACTCGATCAGGGGACTTTGTTATACTCGATGAGCGGGCTTTGTTATACTCGATCAGGGGACATTGTTATAGACTTTTAGGGTCCTTTGTTATACTCGATCAGGGGCCTTTGTTATACTCGTTCAGGGTACTTTGTTATACTCGACCAGGGGACTTTCTTATACTCGATCTAGGGCCTTTGTTATACTTGATCAGGGGACTTTGTTATACTCGACCAGGGGACTTTGTTATACTCGATCAGGGGACTTTGTTATACTCGATCAGGGGACTTTGTTATACTCGATCAGGGGACTTTGTTATACTCGATCAGGGGCCTTTGTTATACTTGATCAGGGGGCTTTGTTATACTCGATCAGGGGACTTTGTTATTCTCGATCAGGGGCTTTTGTTACAATCGTTCAGGGGACTTTGTTTTTCTCAACCAGGGGACTTTGTTATACTCGATCTGGAGCCTTTGTTATACTTGATCAGGGGACTTTGTTATACTCGATCAGGGGCCTTTGTTATACTTCATCAAGGGGCTTTGTTATACTCGATCAGGGAACATTGTTATTCTTGATAAGGGGGACTTTGTTATACTCAATTAGGGGGCTTTGTTATACTCGATCAGGAACTTTGTTATGCTGGATCAGGGGCCTTTGTTATACCTTGCTCAGGCGTCTTTGTTATACTCGACCAGGGGACTTTGTTATACTCGATTAGGGGCCTCTGTTAAACTCGATCAGGGGCCTTTGTTATACTCGATTAGGGGACTTTGTTATTCTTGATCAGGGGACTTAGGTATTCTCGATAAGTGGGACTTTGTTATACTCAATTAGGGGGCTTTGTTATACTCGATCAGGGAACTTTTGTATACTCGATCAGGGGCGTTTGTTATACTCGTTCAGGCACTTTTGTTATATTCGATCAGGGGGCTTTTTTATACTCGATCAGGGGCATTTGTTATAATCGTTGAGGGGACAATGTTATACTCGAACAGGGGACCTTGTTATACTCGATCAGGGGACCTTGTTATACTCGATCAGGGGACTTTGTTATACTCGATCAGGGGCCTTTGTTATACTCGTTCAGGCGTCTTTGTTATACTCGACCAGGGGACTTTGTTATACTCGATCAGGGGCCTTTGTTAAATCGATGAGGGGCCTTTGTTTTACTCGATTAGGGGACTTTGTTATACTCGATCAGGGGACTATGTTATACTCGATCAGGGAGCTTTGTTATACTCGATCAGGGGACTTTGTTATACTCGATCAGGGGCCTTTGTTATAATCGTAAAGGGGACTTTGTTATACTCGACTAGGGGACTTTGTTATACTCGATCTGGAGCCTTTGTTATACTTGATCAGGGGGCTTTGTTATACTCGATCAGGTTACCTAGTTATTCTAGATAAGGGTGACTTTGTTTTACTCGATGAGGGGGCTTTGTTATACTCGATAAGGGAAATTTTGTTATACTCGATCATGGGCCTTTGTTATACTCGATCAGGGGTTTTGTTATACTCGATCAGGGGCCTTTGTTATACTTGATCAGGGGGCTTTATTGTACTCGATCAGGGGACTTGGTTATTCAAGATAAGGGGGGCTTTTTTATACTTGGGATCAGGGGGGCTGTTGAGTAATTTCCGATTAGGGGACTTTGTTATACTCGATCAGGGGCCTTTGTTGTGCTCGATTAGGGGACTTTGTTATACTCGACCAGGTGTCTTTGTTATACTCGATTTGGGGTCTTTGTTATACTTGATGAGGGAGCTTTGTTATACTCGATTAGGGGCCTTTGTTATATTTGATGAGGGGTCTTTGTTATATTCGATCAGGGGACTTTATTATTCTCGATCAGGGGGACTTTGTTATACTCGATCAGGAGGTTTTGTTATACTTGATCAGGGAACTTTGTTATACTCGATCAGGGCGCTTGTTATATTCGTTCAGGGCCTTTATACCCGATCAGGGGACTTTGTTATACTCGATCAGAGGACTTTGTTTATACTCTATGAGGGGGCTTCTTTGTTATATTTTGATTAGGGACTTTGTTATACTCTGACCAGGGACTTTGTTATACTCCGGATCAGGGCCTTTGTTATACTCTTCTGGATCAGGGGCTTTGTTATACTCGCATCAGGGGACTTTGTTATTCTCGGATCAGGGGACTTGTTATACTCTGATGAGGGGCCTTTGTTATAATTGTTCAAGGGACTTTGTTATACTCGATCAGAGGACTTTTTTATACTCGATCAGGGGACTTTTTTATACTCCATCAGGGGACTTTGTTATATTCGATGAGGGAATTTGTTATACTCGATCATGGGACTTTGTTATACTCGATCAGGGGCCTTTGTTATACTCGATTAGGGGACTTTGTTATACTCGACCAGGGTCTTTGTTATACTCGATCAGGGGCCTTTGTTATACTTGATGAGGGGGCTTTGTTATACTCGATCAGGGGCCTTTGTTATACTTGATGAGGTATTTCGGTTATACCTTTTCGGATCAGTGGACTTTGTTATTCTCGATCAGGGGGACATTGTTATACTCGATCAGGGAGCTTTGTTATACTCGATCAGGGAACTTTGTTATACTCGATTAGGGGCCTTTGTTATACTCGTTCAGGCACCTTTGCTATATTCGATGAGGGGCCTTTGTTATACTCGACCAGGGGACTTTGTTATACCCGATCATGGGCCTTTGTTAAATTCGATCAGGTGCCTTTGTTATACTCGATCAGGGGCCTTTGTTATAATCGTTAAGGGGACTTTGTTATACCCGACCATGGGACTTTGTTATACTCGATAAGGGGACTTTGTTATACCCGACCATGGGACTTTGTTATACTCGATCAGGGGCCTCTGTTATACTCGATGAGGGGCCTTTGTTATACCAGATCAGGGGACTTTGTTATACTCGATCAGGGGACTTTGTTATTCTCTATGAGGGGGCTTTGTTATACTCGATGAGGGGACTTTGTTATACTCGACCAGGGGTCTTTGTTATACTCGATCAGGGGCCTTTGTTATACTTGATCAGGGGGCTTTGTTGTACTCGATCATGGGACTTTGTTATACTCGATCAGGGAACTATGTTATACTCGATCAGGGGCCTTTGTTATACTCCTTCAGGCACCTTTGTTATATTCGATCAGTGGCCTTTGTTATACTCGACCAGGTGACTCTGTAATACTCGATCAGGGGACTATGTTATACTCGACCAGGGGTCTTTGTTATACTTGATCAGAGGCTTTTGTTATACTTGATGAGGCGGCTTTGTTATACTCGATCAGTTGCCTTTGTTATACTCTTTTAGAGGCCTTTGTTATACTCGAACAGGGGCCTTTGTTAAACTCGATCAAAGGCCTTTGTTTTTCTCGATTTGAGGACTTTGTTAAACTCGATGAGTAGACTTTGTTATACTCGATCAGGGGAGTTTGTTATACTCGATCAGGGGACTCTGTTTTACTCGAAAAGGGGCCTTTGTTATACTCGATCAGGGGCCTTTGTTATACTCGATTAAGGGACTTTGTTATACTCGACCAGGGTCTTTGTTATACTCGATCAGGGGCTTTTGTTATACTTGATGAGGGGGCTTCGTTATACTCGATCAGGGGCCTTTCTTATACTTGATGAGGGGGCTTTGTTTTACTCGATCAGGGGACTTTGTTATTCTCGATCAGGGGGACTTTATTATACTCGATCAGGGGACTTTGTTATACTCGATCAAAGAACTTTGTTATACTCGATTAGGGGCCTTTGTTATACTCGCTCAGGCGCCTTTGTTATATTCGATGAGAGGCCTTTGTAATACTCGACCAGGGGACTTTGTTATACTCGATCCTGGGCCTTTGTTAAACTCGATGAGGGGCCTTTGTTGTACTCAACCAGGGGACTTTGTTATACTCGATCAGGGGACTTTGTTATACTCGATCAGGGAGCTTTGTTTTACTCGATCAGGAAACTTTGTTATACTCGATCAGGGGCCTTTGTTATTATCGTTAAGGGAACTTTGTTATACTCGGTCAGGGGACTTTGCTCTCCTCGATCAGGAGACTTTGTTATACTCGATGACTTTGTTATATTCGATGAGGGGACTTTGTTATACTCGATCATTGGACTTTGTTATTCTCGACCAGAGGCCTTTGTTATACTTGATCAGGGGCCTTTGTTATACTCGATCAGGGAACTTTGTTATACTCGATCAGGGGACTTTGTTATACTCGATCAGGGGACTTTGTTATACTCGATCAGGGGACTTTCTTATACTCGTTCAGGGGATTTTGTTATACTCGATCAGGAGACTTTGTTATACTAGATGAGGAGGCTTTGTTATACTCGATCAGGCGAATTTGTTAAACTCGATCAGGGGCCTTTTTTATACTCGATCAGGGGCCTTTGTTAAACTCGATAAGGGGCCTTTGTTATACTCAACCAGGGGACTTTGATATACTCGATGAGGGGCCTTTGTTTAACTCGATCAGAGGCCTTTGTTATACTCGATCAGGGGACTTTGTTATACTCGATCAGGGGACTTTGTTACATTCGATTAGGGCAGTCTGTTATACTCGAGGAGGGGACTCTGTTATACTCGATCAGGGGACTTTGTTATACTCGATCAGGGACCTTTGTTATACTCGATCAGGGGACTTTGTTGTGCTCGAAAAGTGGCCTTTGTTATTCTCTTTTAGAGGCCTTTGTTATACTCGAACAGGGGCCTTTGTTAAACTCGTTCACAGGCCTTTGTTATTCTCGATTAGAGGACTTTGTTAAACTCGATGAGGAGACTTTGTTATACTCGATCAGGGGAGTTTGTTATACTCGATCAGGGGACATTGTTATACTTGATGAGGGGACTTTGTTATACTCGATCAGGGGCCTTTGTTGTACTCGATTAGGGGACTTTGTTATACTCGACCAGGTGTCTTTGTTTTACTCGATGAGGGGTCTTTCTTATACTTGATGAGGGAGCTTTGTTATACTCGATCAGGGGCCTTTGTTATATTTGATGAGGGGGCTTTGTTTTATTCGATCAGGGGACTTATTTATACTCGATCAGGGGACTTTTTTATACTCGATCAGGGGACTTTGTTATATTCGATGATGGGACTTTGTTATACTCGATCATGGGACTTTGTTATACTCGATCAGGGTGACTTTGTTATATTTGATGAGGGGACTTTGTTATACCTCGACCAGGGTCTTTGTTATACTTCCTCGATCAGGGCCTTTGTTATACTTGATGAGGGGCTTTGTTATAATTTCGATCAGGGCCTTGTTATACTTTGATGATGAGGGGGGCTTTGTTATATCTTTTCGATCAGGGACTTTGTTATTCTCGATCAGGGGACTTGTTATACTCGATGAGGGGCCTTTGTTATACTCGACCAGGGGACTTTGTTATTCGATCATGGGCCTTTGTTAGACCTGGACTGAAAGCCTTGTTATACTTCCGATCAGGGCCTTTGTTATAATCATCGTCAGGGACTTTGTTAAATCGATCAGGGGACTTTTGTTTCCCTGATCAGGACTTGTTATACCTGATAAGGGGACTTTGTTATATCTGAATGAGGGGACTTTGTTATACCCAAACCATGGGGATTCTTGTTATACTCGGATCAGGGCCTCTGTTATACTCGATGAGGGGCCTTTGTTATACCCGATCAGGGGACTTTGTTATACTCGATCAGGGGACTTTGTTATACTCTATAAGGGGGCTTTGTTATACTCGATGAGGGGACTTTGTTATACTCGACCAGGGGTCTTTGTTATACTCGATCAGGGGCCTTTGTTATACTTGATCAGGGGCCTTTGTTATACTCGATCAGGGGACTTTGTTATACTCTATAAGGGGGCTTTGTTATACTCGATGAGGGGTCTTTGTTATATTCGATCAGTGGCCTTTGTTATACTCGACCAGGTGACTCTGTAATACTCGATCAGGGGACTTTGTTATACTCGACCAGGGGTCTTTGTTATACTTGATCAGAGGCTTTTGTTATACTTGATGAGGCGGCTTTGTTATACTCGATCAGTTGCCTTTGTTATACTCTTTTAGAGGCCTTTGTTATACTCGAACAGGGGCCTTTGTTAAACTCGATCAAAGGCCTTTGTTTTTCTCGATTTGAGGACTTTGTTAAACTCGGCGAGTAGACTTTGTTATACTCCGATCAGGGGAGTTTGTTATACTCGATCAGGGGACTCTGTTTTACTCGATGAGGGGCCTTTGTTATACTCGATCAGGGGCCTTTGTTATACTCGATTAAGGGACTTTGTTATACTCGACCAGGGTCTTTGTTATACTAGATGAGGGGCCTTTGTTATATTCGATGAGGGGCCTTTGTTATACTCGACCAGGTGACTTTGTTATACTCGATCTGGAGCCTTTGTTGTACTCGTTCAGGCGTCTTTGTTATACTCGACCAGGGGACTTTGTTATTCAAGATAAGGGGGGGTTTGTTATTCTCGATCAGGTGGCTTTGTTATACTCGATCAGGGATCTTTGTTATACTCGATCAGGGGCCTTTGTTATACTCGATCAGGCGTCTTTGTTATACTCGACCAGGGGACTTTGTTATACTCGATCAGGGGCCTG